>NC_064868.1:119002153-119284823 GCF_024139225.1 Suncus etruscus
AAAGAAAGAAAGAAATAAAGAAAGAAAGAAAGAAAGAAAGAAAGAAGAAAGATAAGAAAAAGAAAGAAAGAGAAAGAAAGAAAGAAAGGAAGGATAGAAAGAAAGAAAGAAAAAGCAAGCAAATCAACACCTTAATGAAAAAATGGTCAGTTATTGGAACTGGAATTTTTTTTAATTTTCCTTCTTTTTCTTTCTTTTTCTTTTTCTTTCTTTCTTTCTTTCTTTCTTTCTTTCTTTCTTTTTCTTTCTTTCTTTTTCTTTTTTTGTTTTTGTTTTTTCGGGCCACACCCGTTTGATGCTCAGGAGTTACTCCTGGCTAAGCGCTCACAAACTGCCCCTGGCTTGGGGGGACCATATGGGATGCCAGGGGATCAAACAGCAGTCCTTCCTTGGCTAGGGCTTGCAAGGCAGACACCTTACCTCTAGCGCCACCTCGCTGGCCCCAGAACTGGAATTTTTATCTTAAAAAATTGCGTTTAATTGAGGGATGGGGTTGCCAATAAGGGGAACGGTCCTTGATGCCTGATGGAGGGAAGTGACAGATATGGTATTGTAAATTTGTGACATAGAATTAATGGTACTGTAAACCTTTGTATCTCAATAAAATATTCTAAAACTTGTATTAATTTAGTAGTCCAAGACAAAGACTCAGTATAAATTTGACAAATAAATTATAGATCATAGTTTTCTTAACCATAACAGCGTGAACAAGCTAATCATCTCAATACTTTCAAAAGTGGTTCACTTCAAACACCAAAGAGCAGAGTAATCAGCACAGATATGTTTATCAAAAGCTTTAAACATGACATCTAGATATTTACATACAGAACAAAGATATGATCTTCACTTGAGATTAATAGACACAAATCCTTAGCTTGAATAGCATGTACAATCTGCATTAGTAGTAGTAGTAGTAGCCTCTTGAATGAAGAAGAATTTTATGAATAACATAAAACCATTAAATCCAGTAATAAGCAGCAGATAAAATTAATCAAGGGGGGAAAATTAAGACTTTTCGATCTGTTAAATGGCATTTACAAATCCCCACTTTGGAAATCTCAAGTTTTCTTTCACAATCTCTATGAGCTTTACTGGTTTTGAACTTAGAACTAGCATTGCCAAATGGAATCCGGCCTTGTTTCAACTGAAGGCCGTAATAAAGCTGTACCTTCATGAGTTCCGGATGCATGCTCCTCTCCAAACTGGCCATGATGTTCTCGCTTTTTCCTTGGCTGCTAGTCTCATCATCTGCAAATTTATTCAAAGCAGATGTTCCAAAGCATGCAGACCATTACTAATCACTGAAGAGGAAGAGCCCAACTCTCTCTCCCACCCCAACCTCTCCTACCAGATTTACTGCAAAAAAAATCCTGCTTATGAATGCATAGGGAACACTTAATGGACTTTTGAAAATCTGCCATGAAGTCCCTATGCATTTCAGTCTGGTTATATTTCATGTGTCAGCCCAGACAGCATCTACTCTTTAAAAACAAACTCCCGAGCCTCCCCCCACCCAAATCTATCAACCTCCATCTTCCCTTTTAATGAAGAAGTAGGCCAAAGGTCAAGATGAAGAGACTGTCTTCACTTGGCCCCAAGGACATGGCTGTGGGTTCAAGGCAAGGGAGGGTATTACCTCAATAATGCATCATTTATAAAGACTGACCTTGTGCTGTTTCTACTGGCTCCTTTTTCTCTTGTACCAAACTGTCGGTATTGATCTGAATAATCTTTCTCAAAGTTATCAACCATTCTTCCATTTCCTGCTCAGTATCAGCAGCCAAATAATGACTATACTTATCAAGCATCTTGAGTTCAAAAGCATATCGACGCATCTTGGGACACTAGAGGAGAGAGAAGGGTGGGGGGAATAGATGCAGTTATCTTATTGGCTCGATTTATATGAGATTTCATCTATTTTTTATCCCAGCACAGCACATAAGTGTGTTAATACTTTCCTCCAAGAATATCTTCTTTCAAAAAGAAATCGAAATTCCAAGACATCAATAACTGTGTCAATAAATAAAGATATCTTTAAAAATAACTGTCAAATGTAAACAGCACAGTAGCAGAGGAGCAAAGTTGTCTCAAAATGCTATTTGGTGTGGACTTAAAGGCCTTCTTTTGACAGTGTTCACACTGAAATAATCAAACTACTACTGTGAAAATAAGGAAATGGTGGAACAGGTAGATAGTATAGTGGGTAAAGAAGCTTGTCTTAAATTTGGTCAATCCTAATTTGAATCCTGGCACCATAAATACGATTCCTCTGAAAACCACTAGGAGGTATGCCAGGGCAGATAACAGAATAACACTTGAATCCACAAACCCACCCACCCCTCACTCACCCACATACATGTGACTAAAATCCCCTTCCTCCCAAGAGCTACTAGTTTACAATTTATTGCCCTGAGTAAAGTTTCCCTTGCATATTTCCAAATTTTCAAAATCCATCCCTGGAGCCAGAGAGCTAATAAGATGCTTTGCTTGCATGTGGCTGACCCAAGTTTGATTCCAGACACCCCATCTGGTCGGCTCAGCAATTCTTGATTCCTGATCACTTTTCCAGGAGTTTTTCCCTGAGTCTAAAGCCAGGAGTAAGTCCTGAGCACCAATGGATGTGCCTCTCAAAAACAAACAAACAAACAAACAAACAAACAAACAAAAAAACCCCACCACATCTTGGTGTAACCTGATTAATTCTTGTACTTGCTTTCCTTTTTTTTAACTTGAAAGATCGTATTTTATAATAATGTTACCATTTATGCTTTAAGAACTCAATTGGTATTTGCTTTATGTCACACTATGAAGTCTCATTTTGCTATCTAATTCATCTTCCTGTGCATACTATGAAATACAGCACGGTCACATCCAAGAAAACCAGTGTTGGTTCCCATGTAATTGTGGCTCTCAGTTGTGACTTTCAGCCTAAACTTAAATTTACTAGCAGAAAGTGAAAATGAAAGGGCTGGAAAGTACATAGCAGGCAGGGTACATATCAGCATTGTCCAACCCTGCTCCACTTTTTAGCAGCATAGGGACCTTAGAACACTGCTAGGGCAGTGTTAGAGGTCCTTGATCCTGACCCTTGGGGTGACTAGAGTCTCCCCAACATCACAGGAGTCTTCTAGGTTCTGCACTGAATCACCTGCCTAAGTACCACACTGGATGCCCTCACTCCCCCCAGAAAAACTAAACTGAATAGCCTCTTTCTTCAAACATAATGACACATTCTTTTTCTTATCACCTTGTCTGTCATCTCCAAAGAAAAGACCTACTGCTCTCCACCCAAATATTTCAGCATTCATTTTAAGCACAAACTCCTGAAAAGATCATATTTAAGAGTTCATAGCCGTATTTCCAGAGGAAACCAAAGCCACCTTCAATCTCATCTTCAAAGTACAATAAGAGATGAAACCCAGCGGCTGGAACAAGTCACCGAGATTTATATACTTGAAAACATCTGAGAAGTGGAACCATAAATCGATGGAGGGAACCAACCCAGGGAGTACTGGCAAGAAAGGTCAATCCAAACGAAAGCTAATTGAGAAAATCTGGGGGTTGTATCTTCATCTAGGAAGATAAGCCAGCTGCTAAATATATTTCATAGATAAGTCATGTTCAGGAACAAGGAGATGGCTCCAAGGGCTGGAGTGCATGCTTATTCTGTAGGAGGCACAGGTTCAAGATCTGGCGCTGCTTAGTCTCACAAATGCCATTGCTATGACTGCAAAATCAACAATAAGCACACTTATCTTCTTCTAGGAACATAGATCTTTACTTTATTATTTGCTTTTCAGTTTGTGGGCCAGGGAAGCTCACGGCTACTCCTCTCAGCTCTGTATTTGAGGATATGTGGTGCCAGGGATAAAATTCAGGCCTCCAGCTTGATGCACTCAACCTCCAGCCTTTGCTGAATGTTTTAAATTATGTTTTTAGCTCTTTTCCTTTACCCCTGATGCTTAGTGCTATGAGTGTGGGGTATGTGCTTAGAGTTTAAAATACACATTCAGTTACAATAACAATATTTTAACGGATGGATCTTAGTGCTAGAGCACATGCCATGAAGATGGTGAGGCCCTGGGTGACGACCTCAGCACCACGCCTGAAAATTAATGAAAAACAACAAAAACCTCTGAAACCTTTTTTTCCTTTGGGAACTGGAAAAAGAGTTCAAAGTGCTGGAGTACATGCAGCAAGACCCCAAGTTTGATCCCTAACACCTAATAGATGTGAATGTTCCACATCCAGCATCACCAGGTAAAGTCCTAGTGGTTTCCAACATCCCCAAGTCAAAGCACCAAACCACCAGACCACATCCTTGTACTGAGAATCAATGGGATGGTCCCCTAGACCCTGAGCGAGGCTGAGGATTTCTACCCTCCAAATACAATAAAATGTTTAAGAACAATCTATTTTGATGGGGAAACAAAAACTGCCATTCATATTTTCTATATAGACTAAGGGTATTGTACTAACCTAATCAATCAGTTTCTTGTCCTGTTAAACTTGTCTCTGCTTCCCTGTCTTCTTAGAAACAATTCTTTTATCTCGATCAAATGACTTCTTATTTACAAAAGCTCTTTGCTCTGTATTTATTTCCTAACCCTTTTTTGACCCTAGTCCTCCATTGGAATTTAAATCAGCAGTAAGTCCCTTTTGTTTGTACAAGACCTTTAACTATTATAGGCGACATGGTCATGAAGAAGATATAGTCAAGTTCACTCCACATAATACCAAAAGGACTGTCAGAAGCCAGAGCTCAGAGATCAGCTAAAAGGGCTGGAGTGCATGCCTGACATGAAGAACCCCAGAAAATCTAGTCCCTGGCATGACATGCTTCCCTCAGTTTGCCAGGTATAGGCCTTATTTCTGGCACCACTGGGGAGGCTACCCCCCAAAAGGAATGACAGGCTAGAAACACGACTTAGCAATAAATACACACACACACACTAACATATAAAGTCCTGAGTTTCAGTCCCTGAAACCAACCTTTTTCTAAAAGAGAAAATGGAACGTGGGGACCTAAGAAATAGTACAGAGGCAGGGTACTTTCCTTCATACTACCAAACTTGGGTTCAAAACCTGTTATCCCATATGGTCCTGTTAGTACCACAATGAGTGATCCCTAAGCACAGTGCCAGGAATAAGTTCTAAGCACCTCTGGTTATTGCCAAAAATTAAACACAAAAAGAAAAATGCAGGCTGGAGAGTAGGCTACATGGACTATGTGCATGCTTTGCATGTGGGAGGGCCCAGGTTGAATCTCTGAAACCACCACAAATGATCCCTCAAGCACGGCCAAGGGAAGCATTTTGAACATAGAGTAGCCCCTGAGCACTGCTGGGTGTATCCTCAAATCAAAATAACAATAAAAAACAGTAGGGATGTGCATAATTAGCTATTTATCTTAGCGTATAATTCAGTCACAAGATAGAAGAATAAAAGCACAGAGTAGATGGCCCTTAATTCCACTTGTGGGCATGAGAGTGAGTAAGAAAATTATTTCCCAGCAGAAGTACCATTTAAGCTGGATCTTTTTGTTTTATTTTGGGAGAAACACCCGGTGATGCTCAGGGGTTTTCCTGGCTCTGCACTTAGGAATTACTTTTAGAAGTGTCTGCGTGAGGCGGGGGGCATGTAGGATGTGAGGGATCAAAACCTGATCAACCAGGTGCAAGACAAGCACCCTACCCACTGCACTAGCTCTCCAGCCTCTGAGCTGAGCCTTAAATGGCATGATGGACACAGACACAGAAACAGAAAGGAGATGCCAAGGCACAAATGCAAGAAAGTTGTCCGTGGGTAGAATTCTACAGCACACTGGGAACTGTGACAAGAACACCATAGAAGCAGAGGTAGGACAACGAATGAAAGACCACCTCATACATCACATGTGCCTGCAACACATCACGTGTGTCATAGCAAGAGCTTTCAAAATTTACTCTTACAAGACAATCAATCAGGAACCTAATGGCTTTGTAGGGCCAAGAGAAGGGTGCCATCTTTGTCTTGGAAAGATGGATAAGAGTGGGGCAACACATTCATACCAAGACGCTAGGTTACAAAGAATGAAATGAAAATGTAGAGGAGACAGTGGGACAGAAAAGGTGAAAGATTCAAAAGATGTGTCAAAGTTGCCCTCAAGTGTTCTAGGTATATACTTGGCCATGGGCACAGGTGGTGGGATGAAGCAGTGAAGAGGATTTGAGGGTTTCTACTTCCATTTGGGGGAATGAAGCTGTGGTCAACTGTGATAGAAACATGCTGGGGTTTTTGGTAATCTGCTCAGTGATCCCACTGGAGAACGAGAAGGACACAGCATTTCAGAGTCCTACCTGAACCACATCAATGCAGGCGTCCAAGTAGATGCAACCTTTTGATTCTTTGGAATTTTTCTCATCTTTATAGGAATTGAGAATATAGGAGCCATCAGGAAGCTGAGTTAAGTAAAAATACCGTCTCTTGAATACCTATGGGGGAAAAAGCAAGGATCCATTGGTTACATATATGACCTTATATGAACATCTTCTATAACTATATACAAACCTTGAAGGGCCTATCACTGGCATTGTGTCTGGCTCATCTTCAGACAACCATGAGAAGGCAATTGGATGAATTGCAATAGGATTTTTTAATGAAAAATTCTAAAGAGTTTGGGCTTATTTTTACCCAAGGGTATTTGAGCCCCCTGCAAGATTCTTGGGGGCTAACCCACCAATTGTTACTCTGGGGTCACACTTGGTGTTACTCCAAGATAGAATCCCATGTGGTCAGCTGATAGAACTATCATCCAAGCCCTGAGATAGAAATTTTGAAGCCAAATATTTTCTTCCAGGAAATCAAATAACTATAAAAGGATAAAACACATACCTCTAATGATTACTTAGCAGCTTTATATCAGAATCAATGTCCCTACAGATTCCATTTGCCACTTCTTTGCCAAGTAAGATTGAATTTTAAGAGTTTCTTCCTTAACAACCAAAAGATTCAAATTGGATCTTTAGCAACATGCCCTTACTTATTCGTGATTTTTCCCTGGTTTTTGGTCTTTGGGCCACACCCAGTGGCACTAGGGGTTACTCCTGGCTCTGTGCTCAGAAATCACTCCTGGAAGGCTCGGGGGACCATATGGGATGCTGGGAGTCGAACCCAAGTCCGTCCTGGGTTGTTCACATACAAGGAAAATGCCCTATCACTGTGCTATCTTTCTGGCCCCAATTAATGCATTTTTTCAACAAATAGTTGGCCCTCCATATATTCAAGTTCCATAGACATGAATTCAAAAAATCCCTGGATATCAGTTAGCTGCATCTATAGATGCTGGTCCCAAAATACGCGATGCCCAACTTACAAACATAAAAAGATTCACACATAAATATGCACCTGCCTCACCATTCGAGACTCACTTAGGTTGTTTGTGTGTCCACACCTCTCTAAGCTTTTAATGCGTGCCCTCACTGGGAAATGCAGCAATATCACAACCAATGGTTGTTGAGTGCCCTAAACACTAAAAACGAAGTCAAGGGGCCAATAAGATTATTCTACGTCTCTGAAATGGGAGATTCATAACTTGTTGCTATTAACTCAGAGAGAAAGCCACAGAATAGAGAAGAGAAAGACAGCCTGATTCATTCATGCCACTCCTCTAGCGCCACTCAAAACTCTCTGAGGCCTGAAGAAAATGATAAAAAGGGAAGATTCAGAGCTTGCCAATGAATTTGTGCTTCTTTCAATAAGCCACTGGTTGCAGGCCATGTCAAGCACTAATACTAGTAAAGTCCCCCAAGATGGTAGATCAAAACTCATTTCCAGTGAGATTAGGAGATACTCTTAAGTTTTCTGAGGAAATGAAAGCTTATGTATATTGCTTTACAAAATTTGGCTTTAAGGTTTAAGCTTGCCATTTTTACTCATGCATCTGATTATCCAGCATGCCCTCTGCCTACCTGAAGAACTTTAATATTGTAAAGAGCTTTACTGGCAAGATCATTCTTAAAAACTATTTCACTTCTGACAAAATATCTGAATATCAACAATTTATTTGTCCATAGCATAAGTAAGCAAACTACAGAAACATATTAGTGGAAATTTTTTAAGGAAAAGCAGTAAAACTAAATTAAATGCTTGCAGTTACTTTGGATGGGTTTCAGTATCATTAATTTTGAATAGAAGTCAAAAATATACTCGCATAAGGAACACCATAACAGGTTAGACTGGTAAATGGTACAGCTTCTATTTCAAGGAGTGGCCATGTGGGTTATATAGTACCAGCACAAAAGAGTCCAGGCAGAAAAATCAGAAGTTTATTTTTCAATACCAAACAAGTATGTGTTACTTCACTAGGACACAGAGGAACAAAAAGTAGGTAAGTGCATCTCATAATCACGCATATGCATATATACATATATTCTCATAGTTGACTCATCCATAATTAAGTTTAAGTGAAATATTACAGATGAAATCTAGATGTATATGCAAGGAAAATACTCATAATTGTGATTACATGTTTATATTTATCACAATGTTCCACATTTTTTAATTAAAATTAAATATGAGTTCCTTCCCAATGAATAGTTACACAACACTTTATGAAAAACATTACTTTGTAAACTTTGTCAAAACATTACTTTCTAGAGGTCAGAGAGATAGCACAGCGGTAGGGCATTTGTCTTGCATGCAGCCGACCCAGGACAGACGGTGGTTCAAATCCTGGCATCCCATATGGTCCCCGAGCCTGCCAGGAGCGATTTCTAAGCACAAAAGTCAGGAGTAACCACTGAGCACCGCCGCGTGTGACCCAAAAACAAACAAACAAACTTTCTAAAAGGCTATCACAATGACTTTATATGAAGAAAATTAAAAGATCGTCCAAGTGGGGCCGGAGCGGTGGCACAGTGGTAAGGAGTTTGCCTTCTATGTATCTGACCTAGGACAGACCACAGTTCGATCCCCTGGCGTCCCATATGGTCCCCTAAGCCAGGAACAATTTCTGAGCGCATAACCAGGAGTAACCCCTGAGCATCACAGGGTGTGGCCCCAAAACCAAAACAAACAAACAAACAAATAAATAAATATCGTCCAAGTGAAAAGTCATCTGAAGAGGCCAAGCAGTGCAGTGGTTAAGGTCTTGCCTGTGTCCAACTTAGGTTTAATCCCCAGCACAAGGCCTCCAAGAACTGCTTTAACCCTAAGGTCCACGGCACCGCAGGGATCAAGCAGCATTGAATCCTTATATCTTCACACTGAACCTCTCCAGGTGGTCAAGAATTTCCAGGAGGGTCCCCACCGAAGCCCCTTACGCACTGGTTGGGAGGCCCAAAAGTCATGAAAAAATTACAACCAGATTAGAATCTGGACTCTGATAAAGTAAAAACGTTTGTACAATTCACTTGCAGAGCCACAGCTAGCAACAATGCAAGGGGCTGAGGAATGGGAAAACACTGAGCGAAATGTTCATGGCACAGAGTCAACTGGGTCTCTGAAATATTTTCATGTACAGCTGTCTCCCCAAGCAAAGAGACTTGCTTTGTGGCAGCCGCCACTTGCAATATTAGCAACACACGTCACAAACAGAAGGAATAGGATCTGGAATCTCTGTAAATCACTTCCTATAATTGACATCATGTCTAAATGGGACAGTGACGTAGGCAGCTCATGAACCTCGGGAGAGAACAGATGTCTGAAAGGCCTAAGATCTGGCCTCCCTTATTAACTCCATCCAAGACACTCAGTTTCCCCCCTTGTCAAATGGTGACACCAAACTATATGATACAGGATCATTCATAATCAACAACTGGTTATATTCCCACTGAACAAGTACCATAGCAGCCTTCTTCAATTAGGATTATCCTCCCCCAAATAATTTGTTATGGAGCTAGAAACACAGCCTATACAACAAGAATTCTTTGGGGGGCCAGAGCAATAGCACAGTGGTAGGGCATTTGCCTTGTACCTGGTCAACCCCGACGGACCATGGTTCAATTACCAACATCCCATATGGTCAATCAAGAGCGATTTCTGGATTTTTTTTGGGGGGGGTTCACACCCAGCAGCGCTCAGGGGATACTCCTGGCTCTATGCTCAGAAATCGCTCCTGGCAGGCTCGGGGAACCATAGGGGATGCAGGGATTCGAACCACCGTCCTTCTGCATGCAAGGCAAATGCCTTACCTCCATGCTATCTCTCCTACCCCAGGAGCGATTTCTGAATGCAGAGCCAGGAATAACCCCTGAGCATCACTGGATGTGACCCAACCCCCTCCCCCCAAAAAAAGAATTCTTTGGAAGGTGGTTCTCAGGACTGACTCCAAGTTGGTACTCAGGAATCACTATTAGTGGTGCTCAGGGAACTGTTCCATGTCATGGATGAAACCCTGGGTCCTCTACATGTAAAGTAACAGCTTATCCCTAAGTCCAGAAATATTTTTGAAGTTATCTCAATAGAAATCAGAGTGCTTATCTCAACAATTTATCTCTAAGCTATCCAAGATCATTTATCATTATAATAGTCTCTGACATTCAACTTCCAGGAAGCTTTGAAATGGTCTTTGAAAGAAAAAGAGGATTTCCTAACGCTCACCCAGAGCCTAAAGGAAAATCTGAGGCATGACTGCCCTACTATTATTGAACTTTCTAAGATGCTGCCACTTAGGGAACAGTCTACATGTATTCTTTTCCTTTTTAAAAAAAGAAGACAGCTGTCAAAACACTGAGCACAGAGAACAGTGGTAATTACTCCACGGCATACTTTTCATCTGAAGGCCTTGAGTCCTTTGTAATCAATAGTTCATTCTTTTAATGTCATACGGAGGTGAGCACCGTTACCACATCTTACCCAAGAGGCAAATGAGAGACCAAGAGTTGGGCTCAAAAGCAAGTAAATCAGCAGCAGAGTGGGAATCAGAATCAAATGATGGCAGCAGAGAATCTTGCCTTTCACAGGCTTCCAGTCAAGGCAGAGAGGGGGCTTCTGACAATTTGGGTTAGAAAATATTACTGTGTAGCCAAGTCAAACTAGTCTAAAGACATGATGGCCTTATAGCAATTAAAAAGGCCATAAACTCGTCAAGATACCAGGAGAACCAGGCGTAGGGCTTAGGGCTAGACCCCTAAGAGGAGCAGCTGTACTGGAAAACAAAGACTGTGACAAGAATGTCAAAGACCATGAACACTTCCAACATCTCCCCCATAACAACACCCTAGCAATAGACTTTGGTGTTCAGATGAAGAAAACCTTATAGTAATTGCTTGGCAGAGACAACGTGCAATTTTCTCCATTATGGGCAATCACCCTCTTGTTTGACTGAGATGTGTGATTTCTTTATTTTACTTTATGAAGCATATTCTTTGCCTTGGGGATTCACACACATCTCAGCTTGGGTTGTGTTTTCAGCTCTGTCCCCTGTGGAGAAATCCACACTCCTGAATGTTTGTATTCCTTTCTCCCCTATCATTTTCAAAATTAACTGAATTTAGTTCACTATTCATCTCCTCCCCAAAATTTGGCTAGGGCAGGCAATGGATCTGGAAAGAACCTGGGCAGAGAGCAGTTCTGACTTATCCTGGCCTGTGAAGAACACATTCCTCTCACCTGCCTGGGTTCCATACACCCCCCTCCAAAAAAATGATAGTGTTGAGGATTGATTCCCATGCCGTGGAGATCAAATAGGACTTGGACACAATCTGATGAATGTCAAATGGGGCTTATGGGACAAGAGCATTCATACCACAATGGGTGCTTGTGGCAAATAACCATCAATCCTAACCCTCCCAGGAATTTCTGGGGTTACCAAGGTGGGTAGAGAAAGGCAGTAGATAGTGTCTGGAGACTACTACTTCTCTTCGCCACTTCACACAAAGTCGCCTGCAACAACCCCAAATCTGCCCCAATTATAACCTGGGAAACAGGCCACAAATTACCTCTTGAACCTTATTTTCAGACTATGCTCTTGCCAGATATCCTGGCTTACTTCCTGCTCTTCAAGAGCAACAGGCAAGATCCTTCAGGCTTCTATCCTTTCCGGTCCCTCAACCTAGAATCTTCCCCCTGCAATTCCACCAGATGACACTCTGTGATCTGAAAACTCAGTTTTCTGGTTTTTGTTTCAACCTCCCCTCCCCCATGAGGTCTACTATGACCACCAGGCTGTCATCAGAGGATGCTACTTCAGTTTTTTCCTTGAATGGTCACTAGCCAAACATATCTTCCTCGGTTACCTATCAATTTTCTGTCTGTCTCATCTAAACTGTTATGGTTTGTGGCTCATCTACTGCTGTATCCTCCAGTACCACAAATAGCACCAGGGTTCCATTAATGTTTCCAAGATGTATTAGTAATGAATCCTTCACTCCAAAGTACAGACTGGCCAGTAGGAGCTTCTCTGTCCCAAGAGATGGTTTATTGGGCTGAGGGTAGGCTTTACAGGCAGGGGACAGGTTTTATCTCTGACACTATATGATCCTCTGAGAACTGTCACAGGTAACCCCCCTTCAAAACACTGAGTTGAGAGTAACCCCTGAGAATCACCAGGTCTGGACTCCAAATTAAATTTTTTTAATTATAAATTACTAAAGCTTCTCTGTGATGACCATCCCCTTGTTCCTTTTCATCTTAATAATTGTTTCTAGATGGTACATTGGGCTGAAAATCCCCCACCTTCTACTGTGAAAAGCACAGATCATGATGAGTGGCCCATTCAGACCACCCAGAAATATAAAACAAAGAGGAAGCCAAAAGAGATAATTCCCTGGAATCAGTCCTGCCAAGTCCCCCTCCTCCCCACCAAGGCCCCAAGCTGTCTGGATGACAACCTTTTGAACATATACCACGTGACTCTTTCTGGAGCAGGAACAAAGACCTTTTGTCACTCTGATAAATCAAAGATAGCAATCAGGCAGGAAAGGTTGAGCACCCATGATCCTCAAATTAGGAAAGCCTTTTATCATGGCATACAACAAACCTCCAGAGTGTTTACCTCTGTGTGTTACCTAGAGGATAATTACTTATAGCTAAATTATGTCAACCAGGGGCCTCACGAAAGTGGGCCTGAAGCTGCATAGGAAGGGGGCAGGGAGGGTAGACTTACTGGGATCTCAGATTCCAACATCAGTGAAGGGACACTGAGGAAAGAGGCAAACAAGACGAGGTGCACATCGAGTCTGAATTATTCTCAGCAAAGATGATAGAAACAAGGTAAGAATATCCTTGATACCCATTAGAAAACCAAGTTGCAGTTAATTAGACCAGAATATCAGGAAGTCAGGTGTAGGTGGGGTTACTTGGGTCATGCCTGATGGTATTCTAGGCTTACTCCTGGGGTGCTCAGGGGACTCTACGTGGAGCTAGAGACCAAACCATAAGCAAGGCAAGTGCCTAAACTTCTGAATGATGTCTCTGGCCCTAGAATGTTAGGAATGGGATCTTGCCAAAAAATCACTACTAGTAGCTATCAAGCTAATTCCATCACCATCTCTATCCACCCTCACCATTTTCCCACATTCTCCCAAATTTTAATTTATAGCATGTATTTGCCCTCTGGGAAAATGGTTACCAGTCAAACAGTTTTTTTTTGTTTTTTTTTTTTGTTTTTTGGTTTTTGGGCCACACCCGGTAACGTTCAGGGGTTACTCCTGGCTATGCGCTCAGAAGTTGCCCCTGGCTTGGGGGACACCGGGGGATCGAACCGCGGTCCGTCCAAGGCTAGCGCAGGCAAGGCAGGCACCTTACCTTTAGCGCCACCGCCCGGGGCCCCAAAGTAATCTAGTCATTTTTTTTTTTTGGTTTTTTTGGGCCACACCCGGCAGTGCTCAAGGGTTACTCCTGGCTGTCTGCTCAGAAATAGCTCCTGGCAGGCACGGGGGACCATATGGGACACCGGGATTCGAACCAACCACCTTTGGTTCTGGATCAGCTGCTTGCAAGGCAAACACCACTGTGCTATCTCTCCGGGCCCCAGTCAAACAGTTTTGCTTTGGGAAACCCATTACCCCACCTGGGATTTAGTTTGAAGCCAAGTTGAGAACTAAGGTTCTCCAATCCACCTTTCTCATAACAAAATCTTTCACAACTTAATGTCAACATGGCATAGCTCAAAGTGTCAATGGCCTTCTGATCACCAGGCAAAGATTCAGAGGCCTACCTGGACACTTAAAGGCCTTCCCTCTCACAATCTGTCAGATGCTGAGAAATAATCTTTGCAGACCTCTATATGCTAACAAACTAACCTTCTCTGGCTAAATGTTATGACAAACCCCACATAGAGGAGAAATGGAAACCTAAGACCCACCAGACTAACCTTCTCTCCAATGACTCCCTACCTGCCCCTCTAGCCAGACTGCCAACCACACTCACCTGCTTTCTGGTGCTCCCCTCCTGAGAGGCCCTGATTTCCTAACCCCCTCTGTGATACACACTTACAGAGTACTCAATCTCTGTACAACCTAAGACAATCTTTTTTTAATTGTTTGTCTTAGATCCCCCAGAAGTTTTTTTTTGTTTTCTTGCCACACCCTGTGACACTAAGGGGTTACTCCTGGCTCTGTGCTCAGAAATAACTTCTGGCTTGGGGGCCATATGGGATGCTGAGGGATGGAACCCAGGTCCATCCTAGCTCAGCTGTGTGCAAGGCAAATGCCCTACTGCTGTGCCACCGCTTCAGCCCTGAGGTTTATAAAGTCTGCATCGCACACTTCTCTGTGCTCCCCACAATGCTACCATCTTGTAGTAAAATAGTTTTTAGTCGATTTTAATGGTGAATTCATTCATTTCAAATAATGTCTAGCACATTCCAAATCCCTTACCAATTGCTTTAAATAGTAATAAATGAGAGAAAATAAACCACAAAAAAGTGAGAAGTATCTCTAGTTCTTTTTATTTCTGTTTGTTTTGGAGTTTCAGGCCACCCTTTGTAGTGATCTGAGGATAATGTAGGTGCCAGGGACCAATCTTAAGGTTCCTAAAGGCAAAGCCTAGACCACTGAACTTGGACTCCAGACACAATTATCTTTATTAATTACTATTCCACTGAAGGAGAGGGGATAAAATCGACCTTCTAAAATAGGAGTCAAAGAGTTAAACAATGACTTAGATCTGGGAACATAATACATGGCTCTGTTTTGTGGGGGGATAAAGAGAAAGGGGGAAAGGGGGAAGGGAAAGAGGAAGGAAGGAAGGAAGGAAGGAAGGAAGGAAGGAAGGAAGGAAGGAAGGAAGGAAGGAAGGAAGGAAGGAAGGAAGGAAGGAAGGAAGGAAGGAAGGAAGGAAGGAAGGAAGGAAGGAAGGAAGGAAGGAAGGAAGGAAGGAAGGAAGGAAGGAAGGAAGGAAGGAAGGAAGGAAGGAAGGATCTAATTGCTGGTATTATATCAAGCAGGCGAACTTTCAATCCTAATAAAATAACCGAAGCACCTCAACATTTAGTTGCTGAGAATGGGCAGGAAGCAGTTGGAAAAATAAGATAAAACTGAGCCTAAGAGATGCATAAAAGTGAGCGTCCCAGAGTCTGGCCATCAATCTTCCACAGATTCTTTCTAAATGAAAAATCACCTTAAGATTGGATTCTTCCTTACTCTATATATCATCTAATCCTTGAGGGGGAAAAAGGCATTCTAAATACCAGGGGAAGGTCATGGCCAAGTTCATAGCGATCCAATTCATAGTAGTTCCTCTTCTATGAAAATGAGTGGGAAAAAACAGATGTCTCAAGAAGTTATTTGAGAGACTAGAAATGAATGTGGTTTTTGGTAGGATTGTAGGTTTCCATCTAAGGGACCATTTAGTTTCTAAATCTCCCATTTATCTGAACAACTTATCCCAGACCTGAAGACTGCAAAGAAGCTGAGGCTTGTTAACTAGAAAATACAAATTCAGGAAATTAATCACCCATGACAAGGCTTGTCTTGTTTTAACATGAATGCCAAGAACAAAGCAAACTACAAGTTCGGGGTGAAATGGTCACCAAGGCCAAATATCCATCAGAGCTTTGTAAGAGATGAGGGATGCCAGCCTCATCCTTGCCCCAAAACTGGGACTTGGGAAGCCTCCCTTCACCTGTATATCCTAAATCTATTTTTCTCAGGTAATAATAGGAAGATACTTCCAGAAAATTAACACCAAGTCCCCACAATTGTAGCCACTCTGTCTTAACCATAGACCAGAGTTGGTCAAAATGGTATTTTATGAAGGACATGTCTTATCAGTTTATAGATATGGAGACTTCTAATTGTCCTATGTCCAAAAATTGCAGGAACCAGAGATAGTACATGGGTTAAATACTTGCCTTACATGGGGCAGAACTCAGTTATATGCCCTTCACCGCATCTCATTGACCAAGCACCATTGGGGGTCACTCCTGAATAAGGATCAGGAATAAGCCATACACACTGTGGGTGTGGCCCAACTGGACCTCCAAATAAGATCTCCACTTATCAGGCCCCCCTTTTCTCCTGAAGTTCATCATGCCATGAGTTTGAGAATCCTTGCAAAACTCTAGCAGCAGGCTATGGTAGGTAATTTGGTAAACAGCCCACATATGAATTTCTTGGCGGCTTTATTCAAATCACAATGCAGGTCATGTAGCTACTTCCTGAAAAGACTTGTAAAGACTCTTCTGATTCCCTTTGCCAACAGGAAGTTTCTGAGTGTCTTTTAACAATGTTCCTTAATGTTCCTTATCAGTTCCTCTAGTGATGCAATGACTTCCTTCCTGGCTCAGAGAATCCTTTACTTATTCATAGCAGTCACATTGTCTAGTAAAAGGATTCAGACTTGTTTATAAAGCCAGTAAGCCCGAGGGATGCTAGAGGAGGTAAGCATTTGCCTTGCATATGGCTCACCCTGGTCTAATCCCCAGCATCACATATGGTTCGGGTGCACTTTGAGGGGTCATTCCTGAACTAGCACCAGGAATAAACCCCAGAGCACCACTGGGTGTGACTCAAATCCCCTCACCCCTAAAAAATGTTAATGCATGCATATTGTTGCTTACCAAACAAGAGTCAGTAAATCAGGTCAAAGGGGTCGGTTGTATGGAGAAGGAAAGAACTAGACTTATTTTGCTTTGGGGCCAACCAGCAATGGTCAGGGTTATTTCCTGGCTCTGCACTCAGGAATCATTCCCAGTTGTGCTTATATGGAACGCTGAGGATCAAATCTGTATCACATGTGTGCAAGCAAGTGTTCTACCCTCATCCTCTCTCTCCTGCCCCAGAACTGGAATTTTGATGATACTCTTCATAGCATGTATATTTATTACTATTTCTAATAAAAAACAACTCATGTAACATTTCTTGAATAAAAATTTGTTATAGCTTAAAGAATATTTGTGCAGAATCACAAACAAACCTTCCAAAGGACAAGAATTATTTTAAGCCAAACACTTTGGGGCCAAAGTGACAATACAGTGGGAAGGGTGCTTGTCTTGCAATGTGGCCAACTCAGGTTTGATCCCAGCACTCCATATGTTGTTTATGCACACCTCACCAGAATGATCCCTGAGTACAGAGCTAGGAGTAATCCCTGAGTACCACCAAGTATACCACTTTACACAAAAGAAACCCAAAAGTTTTAAGTCCGTTTTAAAAGCATACAGACCCTTAAACATCTCTATTGCTTTAAAAGGCACAGAGCTTCCCTGTTTTAATTAATTGCCGCCAAGAGCAAAGGAACCTGCAGGCCAGTGTCAAGCTACAGCACATCAAGGAAGTAGGAGGGAAAAGACATGGCACCCTCAGGCAACTATTTGCCAATGAGTTGTGATTCATACCCAGAGCCTCAGTTGAAGCTTCCTGGCTAGCATGGGCCTCTCCAAGAGCTAGCCAACACTTGGAAGTTCCCATGCAAGAGGTTCTTTGTTCCCAACTCTGTGAGTGGGAATACCATATCATGCGAGCTTGATTGTTCAAGCTTCCTAAACATGCCACCAACATGGGCTGGAGGTTCTAGCAAGTAGGAGACTCTACAAGCCCCAAGTGCACAAGTACCATAAGCATGGGAACAACTCTAGAAAAGAGCCCTTTAGAATCATCTGTCTGTTAGCTTATGAGACGCATTAATATGACTTACTGGAAAGAATGAAAACAGGGGGCTGGCTGTATAGTACAGCAGGTAGAGGGCTCGGCTTGCACTGTTCAGTCCGCAATAAACCATATGGTCCCCTGAATGATTGCAGGACTCATCCCTGAGCACATAGCCAAGAGTCATCCCTGAGAATCACCAGGGATGGCCCCCAAACCAAAATTTAAAAAAGGGTGAAAACAAGTACAAGTACATAGATACTGTCTTTTCAGATTATCTCATCTGTCACTTCACCAACTGCCCTGCTTCACCATTCATCAACAGCTCGCTGCAGAATATCAATCTTACCAAAACTCTAGGTATGCCAATATGTGGGCTGGCATTACCAGGACTTATTTTGGAGTAGCGTAGTCACCCTTTTCCCTCCTTCTCGTACTTCCAGAAGACCTGGTAGCTGAAACCACACCCCACAAAAGCCAGGGTAACAGCAATAGTGCTTGGAATTCCTGGTCCACAAGGCCACATTTGTGAACATGTAAAGTTACGGCCCCAAATTCTTTAATATTTCGCCCCATGGGAACACACCAATTTAGATGCCAGTGTATATTTGGAGCCATCTAATGTTCGGAAACAAAAGAAATAACAGCTAGCAACAAAAGCATAATAAACCACTACATGACCCAAAAAAAGATCTCAACAGTCACTCCTCTCCTGTGTCTGTTTTCCTCTGCCTATGTCAAATCCACAAGAGTTGGGGCAACTCTTCAGCCCACTCTTAATCCCAGCATCCATACTATACTTGAGACAATCCAGGTATGAAGCAAGAGGTAGAGGTAGCTGTATAATTCTCTCCCATACACACACACCTACCTTATAACAGAGCAGTTGAGACCTTTTGGTCCTCTGGGCCTCAGGGGCTGAGTGCCCTGGAGGCTCTGGCTCTGGCTCTGGCCTTCGCTCCAAACTTTAGTCCAGGCTAGAGAACTGTTCCCAAGCTCAATGTCCCCTCCTCTGCCTGCTTGCTACAATCACAGGTCCTGAATTCATGTTATCAATGCTGAACTAAAGAAAGAGCTCAAATTTACACAGCAGCAGTAGGAGACAGGATATTGGGCCACACCTGCTAGTGCACAGGGGCTCCTCCTGGGTCTGAACTAAGCGGTCACTCTTAGAGGTGCTCAGGACTGAAGAGAGGTCAGCTGAATAAAAGACAACCCTCAATGCTAGATGTGGCCCAACTGATTGGGACAGCTATCTTATTTGAACTGCTAAAGAGAAGCAGCTACTAAACAGCCACTGAGTGAGTCCTAAACTGGTTGCTACTAACCTTGTATGAGCTATAAATAAAGCGCTGCAACCCCCCAAAAGTCCTTGATCAAATCCCTCATACCCTTTTAACTGAATTTGGCTGAGGCTTCCTCTCATATCTACTCCAGCTCAGATAAATCCTGAAACATGATCCTGCAACTCTGGCTTACGTGGTGAAACCAGAAGACAGTAGTTTTTTTTCTCAGCTCCCAAAAATTCAAAATAGAGATACACAATCTGTTTAAAGGACTAGCAGGGATTATTTCCAAATGGCCGGAGACTGTTTCCAAACCTCATCATGATCTTTACATTTCCATGTATTTGTTGTCCAGTCCCTATTCATTTTCTAAGTTGCTGGGGAATACAGACGACCAATTGGTTTTGATTGTTTTGGGTTTCGTTTGGATTTGGGGCTACACTCCGTGATGTCAGGGGTTACTCCTGGTTCTGCACTCAGGAATTAATTACTCCTGGCAGTGTTCCGGGGTTCAGAAGGGATGCCAAGGAATGAACCCAAGTCAGCTGCATAACAAAGCAATTGCCCTACCCGCTATACTATTGCTTCGGCCGTAACTAATTGCTTTTAAGTTTCTTTGCTTTCCTTGTTCTACTCTTCAGTAGAGGTTCCAAAATTAAATGTATTTTTTAGTAACCGATGAATTATATCTCACTTTCAAAATAGAAATCAGAGCCAGGGTGCTAGTACAGCAGGCAGGCTACTTCTGTACTCAGCTGACCCAGGTTTGATCCTCAATCCCAGACAGTCCACCCAATCCCTACCAGAAGTGACCCCTGAGCAAAGAACCAGGAAAGTCCCAACCACCATCAGATATGGTCCCCTTTTCCTCCCCACCAAACCTAAACAAACCATGAAACAGAGGACCCAAATAAGATGAAAAGAAGCAAAGCCTCAACAGGCTTGCAAGACATATGCAGCAGCTGTGCAGCTTCAGCCTTGCTGGTGTCCTGAGACCTGCCACTCACCCCGTTAACCCTGTAATTGGAGGACTTGAGCCTCCAACTGTGAACCAGTAAACATACAAACTCAACCACCAAGCTTGGATGAACCAATTGGATTAGTGCCTGGAAACAGCATGACCAGCCTCTTCTACAGGTCTGTTGGTTTGAGGTCTGACATAACTCACTAGACTAAATCAAGGTTTGGTGGCAGCATGGCTGCTTCTAGACACTTTTGGAAGAATCCACTTCTGTACCTTTCCCACCTTCCCAAGACTCCAAGAATTTCTTGCCTTGTGCGCCATTATCCAACCCAGAAACAACATAAATCTCTGATCCTGCTTCTGTCCTCATGTCTCTTTAATATGGATCTCCTCCTCTTCCTCTTTTTTTTTTTTGGTTTTTGGGTTACACCCGGAAGTGCTCAGGAGTTACACCTGGCTCTACGCTCAGAAATTGGAGGGGACAGGTTTGGGTCACACATGACAATGCTTAGGGGACCTCAATGGTGTTAGAAATCAAACCAGGTTGGCCACAAGCAAGGCAACTACCTTAACCCCTGTTTCTCTCTTTTTTTCTTTCTTTCTTTCTTATCTTTTTTGTTGCTTGCCTCAATCTCTCCTGCATCCCTTCCTCCTTCCCCCCATTTTTGGTTTATGGGGCAGATTTCAAGTTTTGAGATGCTTTGGAAATGAAACCCACCCCACATGCAAGGTAGCTGAGTCTGTAGCTGAGTCCCAGAGTCCAAGACTGTTCTTCTATGGGCTGTGCCCATGCATTAAGAAGCTGACATCCTCCAACTGAAAGTCATCCTTTTCAGGGCATGAAAATGAAAGTGAGAACAGAACACAACCACGAAATGGAAAGCAGCCGCCACAATATTAAATTAAGAGAAAATTTGAGTCTTCCCTGGGTAGACGTCCAGAGTTTCTGCTTGCAGACTCTCTGGAAGATAGAATGACCTTCACGACTTAATGGAAGTGTGAATCATCCTTAGCAAACCATATGACCTTATATTGAATATCTAACAGAACAAGTATACTTGGTGTCAGAAAATGATGTGTGTTCCTGCTCACAATTTTCAAATAACATGTTCATTCTTCCTTTGATTTTTGTTTGACTTTTGGGGCCATACTCAGTGGTACTCAGGAGTTACTACTAGATTTGCACTCAGGAATCATTGGTAGGTTCAGGGAACTCACATAGGATGCTGAAGATTCGATGCAGGTCAGCAGCGTACAAAGGTAAGAACCTTGGCTGCTGGACTATCTCTACAACTCCATTCCTCTGAAACTTTATTTTTCAATTTTGGGGCCATAATCAGTAGTACTCAGAAACTACTTCTGGCTTAGAGCTCATGGGTCTCTCCAGACAGTTTTTGGGAGATTCTACGGTTCTGAGGATCAAACGCAAGCTTCCTACATGCAAAACCTGCTCTCAGCCTGCTCATCTATCTCGCTGGTCCCTTCCTTTGGATTAAGTGGCTTTTTGCCAGTTTTTAAAGCCTTGTGCAACTTTATTCCATTTCTACATTTAGTTCATGCAAACTGTCAAACTAGAAAATTTTCTAGTTCCGTCAGCACTAAGATACTTTTTCATATAGCAGTTAATACTGTGTTTCTCTTTCTTTGGAGGATGCTAAGACTTTAGGTCACATATGACAATGTTTGAGGGCTACTCCTGGTTCTCTGCTCTTGAATTAGTCCTTATGGTTCTTAGGGAACCATATAGTACCAGAGATCAAACTAGGGTTAAATTCATGTAAGGCAAGTAACTTAACCTCTATACTATCACACCAGACCAATTAGAAGTCTCTTGTCTAGTCTTTTTGTTTTGCTTTGTTTTTGGGGGCCACACCCAGTGATACTCAGGGGTTACTCCTGGATATTTACTCAGAAATTGCTCCTGGCTTGGGGGACCATATGGGACACCAGGGGATCGAACCGAGGTCTGACCTAGGTTAGTACATGCAAGGCAAATGCCCTACCGCTTTTGCCACAGCTCTGATCCCTCTTGTCTAGTCTTGAGGCTATTTATTAGAGTACAGGGGTCCTATCTTAGCTCTCCATACATCCCCATATAATAACTAATCCCTAATCAAATATTTTCTAAACAGATAATTCTACCTTTCTCTTCATGATATTTACTTTCACATCTGTATTTTCTTGCCGTTCTGTTTCAAAGTGATTTTCTTCATTCAACTGACAGCCTCCTTTTGAAATTTCCTGATTCAGAAACTAAAAATTATCTGTCTTTTCAAAGTTGCATTACCGAAACTAGAAAGCTACTTTATGGGTTTAGGTATTTGTCTTATAAGCGGCTGCCCCCCTATTTGTTTCCTAGCACTACATGGTCACTCAAGAACTGCCAAGGCAGTCAGAAATTGGCATAGCATGGATCCAAACATGCCCCCCACATACATACAATGCATTTCTCACCACAGGATCCAATGATACTAGTCCTGGGCATTTATTGAAAGGATATGAAAATACCAATTGGACAAATATATTTTGCTCCCCTCTAGTCATAGCATCAGCATGCATAATTATCAAAACATGGACTCATTCTGTGTGTCTCTCTCCCTCTGACTTATTTCACTCAGCATAATAGAGTCCATGTACATCCGTGTATAGGAAAATTTCATAACTTAATCTCTCTTGACAGCTGCATAATATCTTGTTGTGTATATGTACCACAGTTTCTTTTAGCCATTCATCTTTTGAAGGGCATCTTCTTGATTGTTTCCAGGGAGAGAGATAGACACAGAATAGTCTCACTCATCTATGGGTTTTAAGAAAAATTATAGGCATTATTGTAATAATACCCAGAGACAATAGAGATGAGGTTCGGAAGGACAGGCTCACAATATAAAGCTCACCACAAAGAGTGGTGAGTGCAGTTAGGGAAGTAACTACACTAACAACTAGCATGACAATGTTAATGAGTGAGAGAAGTAGAATGCCTGTCTCGAATACGGGCAGGGGTTGGGGCATTGAATATTGGCATCGAATACTGGCATTGGTGGTAGAAATGTTGCACTGGTGAAGGGGGGGTATTCTGATTATGACTAAAACCCAAATAAAATCATGCTTGTAATCATGGTGTTTAAATAAGGATTTTATATTAAAAAAAATAGGGGCCGAAGTGGTGGCACAACTGGTAGGGTGTCTGCCTAGCGCACACTAAACTAGGATGGATCATGGTTCAATTCCCCAGCATCCCATATGGCCCCCCAATCCAGGGGCAATTTCTGAGTGCAGAGCTACGAGTAACCCCTAAGCATCACTGGGTGTGCCCCCCCAAAAATATGGACTAAACTTAAGTGCTCAAGCAGTGACTGGTCAAAAATGCATTAAAAAGCAAGTTATTTGGGGGACAAAAATGGCTAGAAAATGGGGGGGCGCAATAGAACAACAGGTAGGGCACATGGCTTCACAAGCTGCTGACGCAGGTTCAATCCCCAACACCACAAGTTGTCCCCAGAGCTCTGCAACAGGAATTCCCTCAGCTCAGAGCCAGGAAGAAGCATTGAGTTCTGCCTGGTATGATCAAAATGAAGAAGGAAGGAAGGAAGGAAGGAAGGAAGGAAGGAAGGAAGGAAGGAAGGAAGGAAGGAAGGAAGGAAGGAAGGAAGGAAGGAAGGAAGGAAGGAAGGGAGGGAGGGAGGGAGGGAGGGAGGGAGGGAGGGAGGGAGGGAGGGAGGGAGGGAGGGAGGGAGGGAATCAGTGGAAGCCAAGAAAGGGAAGGGAGGGAGGGAGGGAGGGAGGGGATCAGCGGAAGCCAAGAAAGGGAAGGAAGGGAGGGAGGGAGGGAGGGAGGAAGGAGTGAGGGAGGGAGGGAGGGAAGGAGGAAGGGAAGGAAGGAGGGAGGGAGGGAGGGAGGGAGGGAGGGAGGAAGGAAGGAAGGAAGGAAGGAAGGAAGGAAGGAAGGAAGGAAGGAAGGAAGGAAGGAAGGAAGGAAGGAAGGAAGGAAGGAAGGAAGGAAGGAAGGAAGGAAGGAAGGAAGGAAGGAAGGAAGGAAGGAAGGAAAGGAAGGAAGGAAGGAAGGGAAAGAAAGAAAGAAAGAAAGAAAGAAAGAAAGAAAGAAAGAAAGAAAGAAAGAAAGAAAGAAAGAAAGAAAGAAAGAAAGAAAGAAAGAAAGAAAGAAAGAAGGAAGGAAAGAAAGAAAGAAAGAAAGAAAGAAAGAAAGAAAGAAAGAAAGAAAGAAAGAAAGAAAGAAAGAAAGAAAGAAAGAAAGAAAGAAAGAAAGAAAGAATAGCTGGAACTTGAGGTGAGTGGCTAAGTAAAATAAGGCAGAGGGAGTTACAGAATGCTTTCACTGAAATACAAAATATAAATTAATCAGCACATTGGCATCACCACTGCAGTTTGTGGTTCTCACCATCTGGAAGCTTCATGAAATAAATATATATATATTAATATATATATTAATATATTTGAAATGATTGATAACTAACTTTCTAACCTATAGGATTTTTTCTGTTACCAAACCAATTAATTTTTAAATAAGTTTATTAAAAGAAAATGCATCATAATTGACATAACATCATAATTCATTTGTTTACCAAACCAATTTAACACTATTGTACACATTATCTGATGCAACATCCAACTGTAAGCTGTTGGTGATCCACGCATTAAGCAAATAGGCTAGCTAAGCACTGCTAGGCTTTTATACCAGTGAAAACTAGTGGTTACCAGAGAAATGGGAAAGATATAGGAGGGTTGAGTAGAAGGGTCTTTTGGGGAACATAATGGCCCTAGAACTTTGGTGAAAAGATTGGTAACATTACATACATAGAGAGGAGTAAAGCTAAACCCCTGAGATTCGAACATGTTATAACCCAAGGAGAAATCAATGAGAAGGGGGAAAAGGTTAAATTTCTAAATTTATCCTGAAGTTTTACTTTTTTGTTTTTTTTGGTTTTTGGGTCACACCCTGCTGTGCTCAAGGTTACTCCTGGCTTTGCACTCATAAGTAGCTCCTGGCAGGCTCGGGGGGCCATATGGGATGACAGGACTCAAACCACCGTCCATGCTGGATTGGCTGCTTGCAAGGCAAACGCACTACCACTGCACTATCTCTCTAGCCCCCAAGTTTCACATTTTAAATTCTGTGCAGCTCTAATTCTCTCATTCATCATTTTCTGAGGAGCTCACTAAAAACTTTTGTTTTATGGTGTGTTTTTGTTGTTGTTTTTGGTTTTGGGATCACACCTGCAGCTCTCAGGGGTTACTCCTAGCTCTGCACTCAGATATCGGTCCTGGCAGGCTCAGGGGACCATATGGGATGCCACAGATTAAACCTGGATTTGTACTGGGTCGGACACATGCAAGGCAAACACCCTACCCACTGTGCTATAGCTCCAGCCCCTAAATAAAGTATCCTGTTTCTAAACAGAATACTTAGAACAATCATGTTCCAAACACTGAAATGATCTAAGTCCTTACCTTCATGGTCACTGTAATGGTGCTATTGACGTTGGCCTTATGCAACCAGCCTTGTTTTATCACACCGCCCTTCTGAGAACATAAAGAAGAAGAATCCTGAAACAGAGCAAAAAACCATGAATGCAAAAGGAGCCAAGCCACTTATCCAGACATTTAGGGGCTACAAAGGAGGTTCTGCTCCATTTTCTAATGAAAGTATAAAGTTCTCCCTCCTGGGTCAGAGAGAAAGCTCAAAGGTTTAGTACACAAACTTTGCAGGCAGGACCACCAGGTATGATCGCTGGCACTGCAGAATCCCCCTAAGCATGAAATCCCTGACCTCAGAACCATTGTTTTTCCCCCTATTTTTATTATAATTGAGGTACTATCATCACAATAGTGTCTATGCTCTTGCTATAAAGTCCCAAGCACAAATCCCACTACCAAAGTGTCTGTTTCTTTCCTCAAGAAATCTTTTGACTGAAGTGGGCATATAAAGAATTAGTGCGGGGGCCAGAGCGATGACGTAGTGGTAGGGCATTTGCCTTGCACGTGGCTGACCGCAGGCGTCCCATATGGTCCATCGAGTCAGGAGTGATTTCTGAGCACAGAGCCAGGAGAAACCCCTAAGCATCACCAGGTGTGTCCCAAAAATCAAAACAAAACAAACAAAAAACCCTGCAATTGAGCCCCGCCTTACCTCATCTTTCTCACAGTCTTCATCAATCTCAAAGACATGATTTGGAATCTTGTCTGGTCTCAGAGATTTGCTGTAAATGCAAGAGAACTGTCTTAATCATGGGAGAGAACAAACCCAAAATATCGAAGCAATATCGAAGTAGGGGTTGTTCTTGCATAATAAAGACTATACAAACCTTAAGGATGAGAATAACCTTTCTCCTTTCCAAATGCTAATTCTGCCCTGACTAAACCAACTTCTTCCTTCAACATTCACACGTACACAGAGAGCTAGCAGGAAAAATTGAACAGTGTTGAAATATTTCTGGAGGATAAAAACTGCCATAGAATGCATACCTTAGCCATAAGTGACCACAGAATATGAACTTTTCCCAGACCAAAAAGCAAAAGAGTGACTCACAGGGCTGAGCCTATGTTGTGCGTGTGGGAAGTCAGGGTTTGATCCTCAACACCCCGAATACCCTCAGTACCACCCATGGTTCACCCTGCAAATCCCCACTGAGAAGGAGCCCAGAGCAAAGCCAGAAGAAGGCCCTGAGAACCACCAGGTGTGGCCCAGTATAGAAACTAGCCAACCAATAGTGTCAATCTGTCTCTTCTGGTTGTTGTAGGCCCTTGGATCATTTTAGTGTTAGGTTGGTTTTACATTTTAGATTTTGAAGCCATATCCAGCGCTGCTCAGCAGCTATTCCCAACTCAGTCCTGTGGGTCACTCCTTGTGGTACTCAGAACACATAGGGCCAAGGATAGAACTCAGGCCGGCCTCACTGTACTCCAGTCTGTTGAGATGTATCACTCAGACATTCGATTTAAGGTTTTTGAGCTTGGGGTTGGAGCAATAGCACAGCAGTAGGATATTTGCCTTGAATACTGCTGACCCAGGGTGGACCCAGGTTCGATCCCCAGCCTCCCGTATGGTCCCCTGAGTCTATCAGAAAGCTCAGAGCCAGGAATAACTCCTGGGCACTGCTGAGTGTGGCCCAAAAACCAAAAAAAATTGGAGGACTTAGGAGGAAGTTTACCTCTGCCCAATGATGCTGAGGACCATGCCCAGAATGGTGCTCAAGAGTAAACTCCTGGGCTCGGAGAGATAGCACAGCGGCGTTTGCCTTGCAAGC
The DNA here is from genome assembly GCF_024139225.1 of Suncus etruscus. Taxonomy (NCBI): domain Eukaryota; kingdom Metazoa; phylum Chordata; class Mammalia; order Eulipotyphla; family Soricidae; genus Suncus; species Suncus etruscus. The sequence continues at coordinate 119,029,677 of NC_064868.1, forward strand.
AGCCGATCCAGGACCAAAGGTGGTTGGTTCGAATCCCGGTGTCCCATATGGTCCCCCGTGCCTGCCAGGAGCTATTTCTGAGCAGACAGCCAGGAGTAACCCCTAGCACCGCCGGGTGTGGCCCAAAAACCAAAAAAAAAAAAAAAAAAGAGTAAACTCCTGGCCAGGCTCAGGGACCATGTGTAGTGCTGAGGATTGGAACCATGGTCAGATCATGAAAGGACCTGACCTCCTGTCCTTTATGCATGGTCCTCAGTTTGAGATTTATTCATTTAGGTTTGGGATGCCAGGGATCAAATCCAAGTGAGTCACACACATGGATGTGCCCTAGTGACTGTACTATCACTCCAACTCTTGTCCCTAATAATTTTCTGATTCCTTTTAGAAGAAAAAAACTAAACTTATTTTGTCAAGGGATAACTACGGTCATCAAATTCAGCCAAATATCTTTTAGCTTTTTCATGGACACCACTGGGATCGAAATGCTCACTTTGTTACCCTGAATCAGATAAAGATAATTTTATGGTGTGTCTTGATACAGTCAAGCCAAAAAGTGAAGTCATACAGTTTGAAAATAATTGTAGTGAGCAAAGTTAAAGTCTATTTGATGATTCCCCAAGTACAGCACCAAGAAATTTCAAAAACAGAGTTTCAAGAGGCAAAATGTTGAATAATTCCCCTCTGGATGGTTTCCCTTGAATTTTAAACTTACCATGGCAACATTCGAAAATCTCCAGAGAAGTCTTCATACTTGTAATTGACCACATGCCAGTCGGTGCTATATGTTTTAATGCACTGTAAGAAAATAGGACTCTTTGGTGATCTAAGCAAAACACACAAAGATGAACTATGTAAAGCCTGTAAACCTCAGCTGATTCCAAAAACTGATTTGGGAAATGGTGGTTCTAGAAAGTTCCTTTAAGGATTAACTGTGCCTCCCAAAGCCAACTGATGGCAAGAAATCCCAAATTATAATTTCTTTTGAATGTACAAGTATGTAAAATAATATTACACCCCCCAAATCAACTAAGAATAGAACATATGCTACTTGTGTTTTATATCTATTATATCAATCAGACTTCTTCTCTAGAGCTGATAAGTTTTTCCATTTTTCGTTTGACCACATGTGAATGTTTTTTGATGGCCTTTGAGCTCTTACCTCTTTGACAAACAAACTTTGGGCCTTTTTTTCCCCATCATCTGGTACAGTGGATGGCACAGTTCTGCGATGACGACTTATTACTGAAATCTGGAAGACAAAGAACATTCTGACCATAAGCACTGGCTTGAATAAAGGAAACAAGGACAGAAATGTATTTTTTGCTTTATAGAAGTGCTTAGAGACTCACAGATATATCTTCCATTGGAAACATAAGCAGGTCTCTGAGAGGATCACTGTAGATCTGTGTCTTTCTTTGTGTGATGACATTTTCATAGTCCAAGGGCTCCACAATTTTGGTCTTTTCCTTTAACAATAAACGAAAATAATGTTAAAAAAATCGACTCCCAAGAGAGAAAGTTCTCTCTATGCGTTAAAGATGGGTGATTTCACAATGGAATTATGGATAAGCCCTTAAGTGAGAAATTTTCTGAGGATAAAAATTCTACATCACTACAGACACTCAAGCCTGCCCAGCTAAAGACAAGAGTTCAATAGAGCTAGCATTGCACAGATGAAAGTATGCATGCATCATTTCACCCATAATATCCCTTTAAAGATATACCTTCAAGACAGCCCTGCACATATAAGCCACAATATCTGTATGAGATAATTATTAGAACATTAGTGAGATAGAAAAAGATCAGAAACAATCAAATTTTGAGACAGGGAGACAACATTAGGGACCAGGGCAAGATTTTTGCAAACAGGAATCCCAGGTTCAATTGCAGGCACCAAATGGTCACTGAGCACCTCTAGGAAGCCACGAGAAAGCATTGAGCCATAAGTAACCCCTTTGAACACCACCAGCTATGGCCAAAAGACTAAAATTTTAAAAAATTCCAACCTAAATGTTTGTCAAGTGGATACTGCATGAACAAACTGATTCAATTCAACATGCTGTTGGGCTGGGAATGCATGGTACTTCATGTGTGAGGCCCTGAGTTTGAATCCCAGCCTCACAGAATAAAACACAAATGAGTATATTTGGAAGGCTGTCAATTTATTTTTTGCACATATGAAGGGCACACCTGGTGACAGTGAGTGCTCATTCCTGGTTCTGTGTTCAGGGAACCAGAGGCAGCGATGGGGATCACATCAGAGTTGTAAGTGCCTTAACCCATTATAAAATAAAAATTAAAAAAATAAATTCCGGGCCAGAGTGATGGCGCAGCGGTAGAGTGTTTTTGCCTTGCACACGGCTGACCCAGGACGAACCTAGGTTCGATCCCCCAGAGTCCCATATGATTCCCAAGCCAGGAGCGATTTCTGAGTGCAGAGCCAGGAGTAAGCCCTGAACATCACTAGGTGTGGCTCAAAAATTAAAAAACTAATAAAATATTTTTTTAAATTCCACGAGTTCGTTGAGACTGCCTCAAGCACCATATTTCTAGCCCTTTAGTCCGAAGGGTCTGAAGTAGGGCAGTAGTGAAGAAATAATACACAATAGTCAGAAAATATATTCATTGGAGTCAGCTCGCTTTATTCCTCACGGCCTTTCTCTACCATGTGTTGCCTATGCACCATGTGATTTCTCTCCCCAATTCTCCCTGGCCTCTGCTGCCTAAGCCATGTGCTTTCCTTTCTTCTCCAGAACCCCACCCACCAGGGTGGGGGAAGGCACAGTAATCCTGGTGGGCTTTTACATACCAAAAGTAGAGGTTAGGGAAACAGAACATTGGGGGAAGGGTTACAATCCATGTACTCTCTCTATGGTCCTAATGATGATTAATGTTTACTGAATATCAACAAATATTTATTAATACTAAACAGTACTGGTTATAAGGTGAAGAAGGCATCTGTGTTCATATACCCACTATGTACTAGGTATACTGTCCAAGTAATAAGTTCTGGGATGATGGGGAAAGCATAGTACCAAAGGTACAGGAACCAGTGGACAGGGGGTTGAAGGGTGAAAATCTGGGTAGCAGAGACAATGGACCCCTGCTGGCACTTGGTAGGTCTGGTCAAAGGCTAAGACTACAAAAAGCAGAGTAATTGCATTTGAAAAATCAGGGCCATCGTCTATTAATAATTAATAATAACCTTTCTTGAACCCTTTTTATATGACAGGCAGAATGCTAAGTGCATTCTCTATATCTGTCATGTTCACAGTCCTAACAACCATATAATGGTAGACGGTCTTTATCCCTATTTCACAAATGAGGAAACCTCATACTAAACTCATGTAAGTGACTTGTCAGCCTTTAGAGCTGGAGTCCCAGCTATACATACAAAGGCTCTTTCTCTCTACCTGCTGCAGCCACTCCTCCCCTCAGAAAGAAGGGAACATGCTAACATATAAATTACTGAATTTGAAATTGGAACTCATCACTGACCATCCTACCATTTTCTTCTCCAGCATCAGGGATCAAACACAGGGTCTCACACATACAAATCAATTATTCTACCACTAACTCATAAGCTTGGTCTTTTCCTATCATCTTTCCCATGACTGAATTTACCACAACCTAGTGAAGTACCTGGCCTACCATCTATTTGACCTGACTGCTTGTTTGAGAGTTGGGGTTTTCCTTGGTACTATTTTCAGTGAGTAAAACACTACCTGAAACATGGTAAGCATTTCTTTTTTGGGGCCACACCTGGTGACACTCAGGGGTTACTCCTGGCTATGCGCTCAGAAATCACTCCTGGCTTGGGGGACCATATGGGATGCCAGGGATCGAACCCAGGTCCATCCTGGGTCAGTCATGTGCAAGGCAAACACCCTATTGCTGTGCTATTGCTCCGGCCCCTCATGGTAAGCATTTAAAGAAGACCACAGTTTAAAGAATATCACATTTAAAGAATAATCACAGTTCAGTATGTTTTCCTAACCTAAGGTGATTACGTATCCATGATTTCAGTCCTAGTTTACTGAAATCCAAGCCATTTATTTTTCTTTTTATTCTTTTATTTTGGGGTGATTTCTTTGGGCTATGACCAGCAATGCTCAGGGGTTATTACCAGTTCTGCACTCAGGAATCATTCCTGGTGGGCTCAAGCTACCATATGCAACACCAGCAATCAAACCCAAGTCAGTGTCCCCGCTGGCACCATTAAATTATTTAGTTACAACATTATTTTAAAGGATAAATTAAATTGTTTTATTTAAAACATTATTTTAAATAACAGGAATGATAAATTTAAAATAAAATTGGAAAATCATTTGGAATGCAGGGGAGAGAGCTGGCTCAAAGATATGAATGTACAGGCCTTGTCTTTTTGAAGCTCTGACCTTGAGTCATGGTGTTGAATGTCCTCCCAGGTACCGCTAAATTTAGTCGTAGTGTCCCTCTGCCCTAGCACCACCAGGTGTGGTTCTGATGTCCCCCAGCACCCCCCACTGGACCAGAGCACCAGACTATCAGGCAGTGTAGAACTGGAAGTGGCTCTCAAGCCCCCAAGCAATGCCTGGGAGGTACCCCAATGTTTCTCATAATAGACACCTAGGATGACTCAGCAACAAAAGCGCCTACCTTCAATCATGAGCCACAAATTCAATCCCCAGTGCCACCCACATGCCCTGAGTGTGGTCCTTGTGGCTCTTTGATATCTGGACCTTTCTAGCAAGGCCTAAGATCCTGTGGTCTCCAGCCCACAGCCAACCGAGCACCCCAACTAAAATGAGCCACCCCTGGGACTCACCCAACTAAAGTCGTGCCAATGATACAACCAAGAATGTGAACAGCATGTGCCAACCCAAGCATGGCAATGACAACAAAGGGAAAAGAAGGAACCATTTTTTCTTAAGAAGAGGTATATAAAGAGTGTTGGGAGGTTGGAACAAAAAACTAAAGCATATGCAAGCCTCAACTTTGACCACTAGCACCCAAGAACCCTCAGTAGTAATTCCTGATCATGAGTGGCCTCCAACCCCTAAAATTAACAACATAATAAATAAATATTAAACACCAAAGAAAACCTCAAGATAGAGAAAAGCAGGACCAGAGAGATAGTCTAGTAGTGGGTCAAGTATTTGCCTTGAACGAGATAGGCCTGGACTGAATGCCCAGCATCGGGCATGTTCCTCCAAGTACTACCAGGAATTATCCTTAACCACAGAGTTAGGAGTAAGCCCTGAACATAGCTGGGTATGATCTCCAAAGCAAAATAAAAACTGAAAAGATATATAAAACTGTATCACAGTGGAATAGGAGGGTTCTGGTACTATTTGTGTAGATAGTATCTGATAATATCTGAGACTATCCCCAATGTGTTTTATTCAGAGTACACTGACATGGATTACATGTGTGGGTCACAACAGGACACAGCTATAATCAGTTCCACATCTGAAGAGCATCTCAGAGTTTCAGAAGAATTAGCGTAAAGGACTCTAACCACCAAAAATCAGTGTTCCACAACATCTAAGAAGACAGTGTGCAGAATTCTCAAGAAATTTAAAAAAAACAATGAGAGATAGTACTGGAGTTATAGGCCTATATGTAGTTGACCCTGGTTTGATTCACAGCACTGATGACCCTCCAGCAACAGGAGCAACCCTGTATTTAACAGAGTTAAAAGTAGGCCCCTGAGTACCACCAGTTGTGGCTAATTCCCCCCCAAAGACATTAGAACTACCAGGAATGGGAGATAACACAGAAGTTAGAGACAAATCCTGATTTGATCCTGAGTGACAAATTATGTGCCCCTTTCCCCAGGCACCCCTCAATGTATCCCTGGAAAACCCTCAAGCCCTACCGGGCCCTCCCAGTTCCATCTCCTCCATAATTTTTGCATTATTTAGAGAATAATTTATTCGTTTCTGTAATCAAATCCACATAGATAAGACCTTACATGTTTAATACAGTGCATTAACCCCTCTACAAATGGGAAAAATGATACTCAATGTTTCTAGACCAATATGGCTGTTATTTTCTGTAGAATGCCAACCCAACATAGTACAACTGGGATACTTTTTCCAAGGTTGATGGTACAGCTAGTTTCCCAAAAATTCAAATTATTATATATATGTATATATATTTATTTATATAATAAGACCAATAGCAGTAAGTTATGCATCACTAGCAGCAATTTCTCCTCTGTATTTTGCATAGAAGCACCAGCCCATGAGAACTCTATCATCTTCTCAGATGAAGGTAGACAGCTTCCACCTGCCCCTCTATACTTCTGGCAAACTTGTACTAGTACAAAATAATTGGAAATAGAAAAAGATTAGTCCTTTTTAAAGTATATGAATAAATAATGATTAAAAAGCAAAAGAAGAAATTCCTATTTGGGGAAACCATGTTTTCGACAGGAAAAAAATTGTTCCCTCCATCCTATATTTACCATGTTTTCACATGGGACAGTGAAGGAAACTGACTGGATTGGCCACTTGGAACCTGTTAGGAATGTCTCAGAGAAAGTAAGTGAACAAAAGCCCCATCTAAGAAGGCAATCCTGGCTAAGTGAAAGTAATGTCAGTCTCGCGTTTTGCTGCCAACTCTCCACCCAATCCAGATTGCAAAAACAGCACTCAAGTTTCACTGTGTAACCTGTTGAATTAGCATCTGTTCATCTCTCAGTACAATAATTTCACAACCACCTGTTTCAAGTTAGAAAATGAAAACCTTGTTTTCAGCTTTTTCACCGAGTTGTCCAGTTCAGATGGCAAAGTGCATGCCAAAATGAATCACTTCTCTGGCAGGAGAAAGAAATAGTACAGGGGTTAAGTCATTTGCCTTGCATACAGCCAACCTGGGTTCAATTCCCAGTACCACATATGGATCCCCAAAAACCACCAGGAGTGATGCCTGTGTGTAGAGCCAGGAGTAATCCCTAAGCACCACTGAGTGCAAAGCCAGGAGTAATCCTTGAGCACCACTGAGTGTGGTCCAACTCTCCCCTCCTATCAAAATCATTTGTTTTTGTTTTGGGATCACACCTGGCAATAGTCCTGGCTTACTCCTAGCCATGTGCTCAGAGGTCACTCCTGGCAATCTCAAGGACCATATGAGATGCCATGGATCAAAACCAGGTTGGTCAGATACAAGGCAAATGCCCTATCCACTATTCAATTGTTCTGGCCCCTCAAAACCACTTCTTTGAAAGGACAAAAGTAAGAGAAGTTATTTCTGGATCCCACAAATCTAGTTAATCTCTAGAGGGATGTTAAGGGGCCAAGTATGAGCCTCCCTTCCATACCTACCCCTCTCCCAACAAAAGGCAAACAGGAAGTGGAAGAGAGAGGCAGTAGGAGGAATCAGCCCCAAAGAACACACCCTCCATTTCCCCTCCAGGAGATTGTGGGAACTTAGTGGGCATTTATGTACAAGGAAAACCTTTGACTTTCTTTCCAATGATCATAAATTAATGGGAGCTCTACCCTCAGTCTTGAGCATAGTCCCAAGTGAACTTTTCTGTTCAGGGTTATCATCTTATTAAATTTGCAGGATGGCCCTACAGTAATTTCTGTCACACAAAACAAAGGGCTTTCAGCTCAGAGTTTTCATGATCTATATTGCCTGTTTGTCCACTTCTTGGTCAAAAATGGTGCTTTTTTTTCTAACAAGAAATTTGGTTTAAATAAATAGTACTTTAGCATCCTTCAAGTAATAGCAATGCTTCCGAATAGCTTGGTAGCAGGGTTAAGTAAAAGAAAAATAGGCTTTTACATAGTCTGAAAAGAACCAAGCATTTGTTTCACTCTTCCTGAGAAGTGACAGGAAAACCATAGGCCTAAATTTGGAGCCGACTTTGTTTCACTTAAAAAAAACTGTTTTGCTTTTGAAAAGTTCTCATTCATGGATGCCTACAGTTTCTTGAAATAACTTGCTAATAATATCAGCCTTTTGGTGCTTGGTCACTGGAAGAGCGCTTAGTTCTTGGCTTTGTTTTTTTCTGGGACACACCCACACCATTTAGTGTCAGAGATTATACATGGGCCTCCCATGTACTAAGCATGTGCTCAGGCAATTGGCAATTTTTGGCCCTCAGTCAGCAGTCTTAACAAAATACTTTCTGGAGCCAAAGAGAAAGTATAAGAGAGATAAGGCACTTGCCTTATATCAGGGGTCTCAAACTCATGGCCCATGGGCCGTTTGTGGCCCTCCATACAGTATTTTGTGGCCTGCGGCTGGCCTTCAAATATCACAGTATTCGCGATTATTCGCTTACCGAATAATCGCAATAAAAATCGCATTAGTAAGAAAAAAATCGCATTAAACATTCACATACCCTGAGCAGTTCCGTTCGGGGTATGCGAATGTTTAATGAGATTTTTTGCGATTTTTTTCTTACTAATGCGATTTTTATTGCGAATATTTGGTAAGCGAAATCCCTTATGCGGCCCTGCCTCACCCCGACTTTGCCTCCTGTGGCCCCCAGGTAAATTGAGTTTGAGACCCCTGCCTTATATAGATGCAGCTGACCTCAGTTCCATCACTGACACCATGTATAGTTTCTCAAGCACCAAAGAAACCACTTTTGAGCAAAAGGCCAGGAATAGTCCCTGAGCAAGTCTGGGGGATGGCCCCCAAATAAAACAAAAACAAAATACTTTCTTATCAAAGGATGAGACTCAATGACAGAGCATATGCCTTGTATATTAAGGCACTGGTTCAGTTCCCAGCATCAATACCATCACCAACAAAAGACAAGTTATTACCTGTTTCTCACCAAAACCTGTCAAGTGGGTAAATGATGGCATTCAAGTTTACACAAAAAGGACGCAAGAAGTTTCAGTTCACTTGTCTACACTTGGTAACCAAACAGATAAAACCCAGCTCTTCCAACTCCTGATACTTATTTTCTTAGCTGTATTTTCCAAGTATGGCTCATTCACAATCTTCCTGGTTTCCCCCACCCCTGCCATTTGTACTACTGTCTACTATTTCCTCTTTTTCGTCCAATCTTATTTATTCCTCACTTAAATACATTCATAGAAATGTCAGTCAACTTTCATCTCTATCATGGGAAACTAATCAGTGGTTCCCGTATCTGTAGTTTCATCAAATTAAAATGTCAATCTTTGTAGCTCAGTTTTGGACACTCACAGGCTTAGATTACTAAGGATGTAAGCTAAATGAAATGCCCAAGTAGTGAGTTCAAACACTGTGAAGAAATGCAGGATTCCACAATTGGGGTAACCTTTCGCTTTCTAGCATGGAAAAGACTGAAAGAGCAAGCTTGTCAGCAGATTTAATGAGAGTCTGCTGAGAGATTCAAAGAGAAGAACTAGTGAAATCTAACTGAAAGTCGCTGACATCCAAAACTTATATTTGAGATCAGAGAGATAGCTCAGAGAAGGCTGAGCATGTTTTTTCATATGGAAGCCCTGAATCTGATCCCCTGTACTGCATAGACACTCCCTCAAACCACCACTCAATATGGCCCCAAAACAAAAATAAAATAAATTTTATCACTTTGATCCCTATATTGTTATTTTACAAGATAACATGTCTCATCAACTTAATATAAATTACTATCTTAAATACATAAATATATGAGTCAGAGAAATAATATAGTGGTTAAGGTGTTTGCCTTTCATGCAGCTGACCCTGATTTGATCCTCAGCACCACACCACATATGGTCTCCCAAGCACATCTGGGAGTGATCACTGGGCACAGAGACAGTACTAAAACATGAGCACCAGTGAGTATGTCTCCAAAACCTAAATATATACATAAATATAAAGCCATGTATACCTTAAAATACATAGCAAATAGAAAATAATAGAGGGCCAGAGTGGTAGCACAGTGGTAGGATGTTTGCCTTCCATGCAGCTGAGCCAGGACGGATGCAGGTTTGATACCGCATCCCATATGGTCCCCATGCCTGCCAGGAGCAATTTCTGAGTGCAGAGCCAGGAGTAACCCCTGAGCACTGCTGGGTGTGGCCAAAAAAAAGAAAAAGAAAATAATGGTAAATATAAATTTCAATCATTTTACCATTCATTGTATTAAAGTATATAATAATACTGTAGCATGTATTTTGAAAGTTGTCCAAAGAATAAGTATTAAGGGTTCTGATCCCTAGAAGAAAAATCAGGGTGACCTAGCAAGTAAAGTGTAGAACCCATGGTGAACACCACATCCAAGTGTGTGTGACAACCCTGATCATCGCGACAATAGCAGAAATATCAGTGACAAAATTGAAGGGGCAAAATATGTGTATGAAGGCTAAGGGGATGACTCAAAGGGCTGCTCAGGTGCTTTGCATGCAGAATCCATGTCTTATCCCCAACTCCACAGGGTATCCCCAAACACCACATGAGCAACCCCCAAACAACTAGATTGGACTAATCCTCAAGCATCAAGGTATGGCCCCAAAACAAAAACTATTTTTTATATGACCATGTAAGGACTGGCAAGTCTAGTATGCAACAAAGACTGTGATCATCTAGCTCCTATGTATATAAATATATCTCATTGCTGTTATATGTCTGAAAAGACCAAAATCACACTTTCATGGCCTGCCTGTTTATGCTATCACTAATAACCTATTTCCATTTCACATAAAAAAACATGTATAGGGGCCTGAGCTGAGAAATAATACATAGCAGGTAAGGCACAGCCTTGCAGGCTGCTTACCTAAACTGCCAGAAGTGATCCTTGAACTGCCTGATATGGCCCTCAAATCCCTCCAAAATTAGAATCAGTCTGGATTTATTTCTCTTTAGATTTACACCAAAGGTCATTTGTCAGCTGGTAAATCTTTGACTTTAGAAACTGCTGTTCTGAAGAATTCTAAGAATGTTTCTTCAGCAAGTCAACAGTGAACCCTGGCTTCGCAGAACCCTTCCTGTATCACATAGAGGGAAACCAGGCAGGCAGAGTTTAGCAGAGGGGTGACAGGGTCAACTGAAAAAAAATCTCCCTCCACTTCCATTAGTTATGCCCTTCTCTCAAGTAAGTTTCAGTGCCACTGGCACATTCCAGCAACTGGAGTAAAAGAATGATTTCCTTCCAAAGTAAGCTGCTCAGCTCAGCTTTACAGCACTGCAATAAGATCAGACTTCTTTATGGCATCCAAACCCCTTCTTGTTGGTTTTTTTTTGGGGGGGGGGCACCCCAGCAGTGCTCGAGGGCTATTCTCAGCTCAGTGCCTGGGGTGGCCAAGTGGTGCCAGGGTCTGAACCCTGGGGCCTCTGGAACATCTTATGGAAAAATAAATAGAATAAGTCTCAAGAAGGCCCAACATATGCAAGAGAGATTGACTCAATAATTCTCCCCTTCCCATCATTCCTCCGAGATTTTTTTCCCAGACCTAGGGAGGGGGTGTTGTTGGCTCTCCTTTTGTTTCAGCAATTTCTAGCAAGATCTGGAGTGCTTTCTCCCCAGAGTATACCTTAAAATAATATTTGGCACTCCAAGTGGCCACTGGGGGCAGGCAATTTCCCGCAGAAGAGAAAATAAAGCAAATTGGCTTTTTAGTATTATAGATCAAGTTGCTACTAAACTATAGGTCCTGTGCTACTGCTTGGTCCTGCAGAGATAAAAAAAAAAGCCTAATCCAGACTGGCAGGATGTTTCAATAAGGGGGAAGTGTAAACTTTACATGGATTCCCCTGTTGAAACACCCTGTTTTCACCCCAAACAAAGGCATTCTGCAGTTTCCTCTTTCCTTTTCACCCATCCTTTAGGACATATAAAAATCCACATAGACTAGGTTAGCTTGATGGGTATTTTTGTCTCTCACTTGACCCTCCACCTCCGGGTCAGCTTTTCAGTTTGATGAGCCAGAGACAAAGAGATTAGAAGCCACTCAACACAACTCCAGGCTTTGCTCCTTCATGATTCTTTCGGTTTATTCTTTCAGCTGGCAGCCCTTGCTTCAGTTGAAAAATATGGTAAGTGAAGCACTTACAGATACCCATGGTATGTATCCCCAGACTATGGTATGGCCCTTCGAAGAGTCAGGATCAACGCCCAGCATACATCCAACATAGAGAATATTAAAGTGTGTAATTGTTTTATTATGACTCTATATTCTCTAAATCATAGGGTTACTTCACTAACTCATTTTGTTGTGTCTTTCTCAGTAGAAGACACTGGAATTACTGAAATCTGAGGGTGGAGCAACAAGAGAGAGCGAGGCCATCTTCTCAAGATAAACCCAACTTGGCAAAAGAGCCATGGACTTGCTTTAGTCAAGATTATTTTGTCAGGGCAAATCTTGGCACCAGAAACCTGTCTGCAAATTACATTCAAAGTGCTAGGCTTTCTGAAAGCAAACAGCTAAAGGAGCAAAGCCTATTTTTCATGAGACCCTTGGCTTCCGCTGATTCCCAATGCACATCCTCTTTGGAGTTATTTCTCCTTGCACAGCCCCAAACTCTGTCTCCTACAACCCTGGCTGTCTTTCCCAACCATTGTGATTTTATTTAGCACCTCACTGTTTTGTGGGGTGGCTTGCACTACCATGTTTTTGTACTATAAGACGCACCCCCCAAAAGTGCATTTTATGGAGTGAATGACGCCTGGAGCTGAAGCCTGAGTGCAGGGGAGGAGAGCCTCTAAAAAACTATGTGCGTCTTATAGAGCGAATGATATGGTGAATATCTTTAACAGGCTCATAAAAATCTGAAAGGAGAACAGTGCTTTGCACAGTAAGTCTTCATTACCAACAGGACACCATGACTTTGAGCAAAATGACATGGTCTACAGAAAGCAATTTTCCCTAGGCTAATTCCTATAATAAGAGTGAAGTTTCGGGGATGGGGTTATAGCAATAGTTCAAAGGATAGTAGAGGTACCAGCTATGGATACAGGAGGGCCTGGGTTCATCTGGGCTTTGTATGTCCCCTACTCCAAACCCCCAGCATCCTCTTCATCAACCCTGAGCAGGATGCTGGAAGCAGTTGCTGAGCATCTTCAGAAAGGGCACAAACCCTGCACCCACCCCCACCCTCCAAAAAAGTGAAGTTTCTAGGATGAGATTCAAGTTACTAAAAGATGCCCACTTTCCCAACACCAATTAGAAACATGTTTGTATCCATGGTGCTTAAATAAATAAAGAAATTATTTTTAACAATGAAAAAGATTACCAAACTTCTCTGAAGACCCAGTTGCTACTAAAGCATGGGTCCTAGGCCAATATCTGGTCCTGCAGAGATTAAAAAGAGTCAGCTCTGGATTGCAAGGGTAGTTCAATTTGGAATAAACGCTCCCAATGTAGCTAATCATTCCCTTTCCAACCCACTTATTCCAGCTCACGAAGGAACAAGTTCAGGTGGCTGAAGCCACCTACACAGATCAGGGCACAGGGCACCTGTCCATCACAGATCACATAAGAGATCACACAGAGACACACACATAGACACTTGGGAACAACTTAGACATATGGGGGTGGGAGGAAGATCAGAAGCCCCAGAGGAAACCCACAGGATGGCCCTGATCAGAATCAATTTTCTTTCTCATTCAGGTTTTTGTTTGCTTTTCAATTTAGAAAATGTGATTTACAACACTATGACCCTACCCTCTGTAAGTGACCCCAGGTCTCCTCCCACCTTCCCCCCTGACTCCTGGACACATAGTTTTCAGCTTAACTCCTATAAGCTTAACCTAGCTCTAAATAGTTTAACTATATATAGATTCCATCATCTCTACACCACAAAAAGAGTCCAAGGCCCTTCGTTTTTGCCCTCATTTTTTCCAGGCCTCCACTTCTTGCTGCCGCCCTTCCATTTTTCTCCTTCCTTGGAATTTTTGTTTCTACAATCTAGAGAAGATATTTTGCCCGCCCATACTACCTTCCACTCCTTAGATATGCTCTTTTATAAAACCCAGTCACACATCTGGTATCTGTCCTTGTCCTGACTGACTTTACTCAACATTAAGACCCTCCCATTCCACCCAAGTTGCATCAAACTGTTAGGATTTCTCATTTAGGTTTAAGAAAACAATATTATTTGGAGACCTATACTGCTTTTATCCACCACTTGCTACTCCGTTTAAACATTTGTATCTGTGACCTCATTCAAGAACTTCAAAAAAAAATCCCTGCAAGGGAAGGTGTTCTATTCTAGCCACTATACAGATGAGATGCAAGTAGGTTTTATATCACAAAAGGCCACCATGCTGCAAATATTTTTTCTGGTCGCATACAGAGCTGACTCCGGACTTGAGACTTGTTACAGGGGATGTTCCTGGTTTTGATTGGTGGAGGGTTGGTATGTGACACCATGAGTCAAACCATGAGTCCCACATACACCAATCATAAAAGGCCTCTCCCTAGTCCCTGCAGCTGCACTTGGTATATGACAGACTACAGTGCCAACTAACTCTAACATCAACTTATATTCCCCAAACTAACAAAATGTTTCCCCATCCTCCAGCCTGTCATACTTATGTCCCTGAGTGAATTGTGTGTGTTAGCAAATCCTTAAATACACTGATTATCCTTTTTTTTGGGGGGGGGCAGACACACCTGGTGGTACTGACTCTGTTCTCAGGCATTACTCCTAGCCATACTCAGGGGACTCATGAGATGCTGGGAGTTGAACCTGGGTTAGTCCCACACAAAGTAAGTGTCCTACCTGCTGTCCTTTCACCCCAGCACCCTGATTATTATTTTGCCCCAAATTTGCAGGCATCCATATCATGACAGGCTAAGTGAGTTTGCCATGTAATTGGATAAAAAAGTTTTGCGTTTCTAAGCACCTTAGGTCTTTTACTTTAAGGAAAGAAGTTGGCAGATACAGCTTAAGTGGTTAAGAATCAAATTACAAAAAAATAAAAAAAATACCAACAACAACAACAATAGTAAGGTATTGTCAAAGGACCGTGTCTAATTCATCTCATATCCTGGAAGAGAGTTGTGAGAACTATACAGCCAGAAACTTATGCTTCATGAGGAATAATACACACGGGCTGACTCCCATTATGCCTTCCAAGCTAAAATTATGGTAGCATACAGGAGGGAAAAAGAAGGGCTTGGTTACTGCTGGCTTTCAGAATAAATGCTCATGGCTGCAGAGAGCTGAGTTAGTGTAAGTGGTCTGCAGGCACAGATCCCTGGTTTCAAACTCCATGTTTCCTTCAGTAGCCCTGGAAAGATGCCCCACAAAGAACTCACTATCGGATCCCAGATTTAATTTAGGAACAATTTACTATACTAACAATCAGCAAAAGAGAATTTGGTTTTACAACAGCACCAATATTCTTGTTTTATAGTTGCAATGTTGCCACATTCTGCCTAGTACCAAAGTGCTAGGTTGCTCCACCATCAGCCCAAGTTCCTTTCTCCCCACCACTGCTTAGCACCCTCAGATTGTGGTTCTATTGACCATATCACCGGCTTGTTTCCATTCATTTTCAAGATACTGAAGCCTAAAATAGAAACACTGAGAAAAAGTATAAACATTTCCTTTGACATTTCTGCCTTGAGGAAGAAAAATTAAGGACAGACCACACCTGCTGGTGCTTGTAAGACTATATGTCACAAGTGTTGGAGCTTAAATCCAGGTCTCCTGCATACAAAATAATTGCTCCGGGGTATTAAGCTATCTCTTCACCTCCACAAAGTTTTGTATTTATTTTATTTACATATATTTGTATTTAACGAGCCATGACCACATTTATTTACAAGTTTCAGGCCCACAATGATGCAACACTAATCCCACCATCAGTGTTCCCAGTTTCCCTTCCCCCAAAATATTTTTAAATGACAAATTATGCCCCTTTCCCAAGTCTACTTGGTTATTTATATACAGTCAACTTATACTATACTTATTCTAGCTTTGAAACCTCTCAGAGGGCTAGGGAAATGGCTCAAAGTCGCAGAGCACATGCTTTGCTGCAGCAGCCCCAATTTGGACAGCTGTCTCCACCTGGCTCTCCCTGAGCACTGCCAAGTAAGCCCCCAAAAGGACCCCTGAGAAAGAGATTCCATTTTTCAATTAACAAATAAAGTCTGTGAAGAGTTGAAAATTTGTCGAGAAGTGTTTTCTTGGTTCATGAAAGTAGCTCAATGGCTTCACAAGAGTAAGACTGAGTTAAGTCCCCAGTACTGGCCCCTAGGCACGAAACATTATCCTGATGGCACTGCCATTTAGGACCTCTGGTGTCACAACAACAAAGTATGCTAACTCTGGCACACCACAACCAGATAGTTATGAGAACCAAAACTATAGTATGTGATCCAAGGCAAGCACCACAACTAAAGCATATGACCCTTGGTGAGCACCCCAAAAATGACGAGTAACCTCCAATCACTATAGCAACAACAAAAATGTGAGAAGGGGAAATTGTTTAAAGGACATCCCTCCTTTTTGAGGAGAGCACAGCCTGTGGCACTTATGGGGTTGTCCTGGCTCTGCAGTCAGAAACCACTCCTGGGACCATATGGGATGTGGGGAATCAAAACCAGGTCAGCCTCATGCAAGGAAAATGCCCTAATCACTGTACAATCACTGCAGGCCCAAAGAAATGCCTTTTTTTCATATTACAGTCAACTAAAAAACACAAAGATTCTAGACAGTGGCTGAGAGAGAAAGAGTTCAATAGTACATGCTTTGCATGTAGGAAATCCAGGCTTGATCCCTGGCATCACGTGATCTCACAAGCACTGCCATACTTGGAGTATGACTCCAAGCCCCCCAAATCTACATAATCTAAAAATGAATATATTTGAACACTCTACCACCCCCAAAGTGCATTTTAACCGGTAATTATAGTCTTACTCAATATGCTCACTGACAAGTAGCAAAATTGATTTGAATTCAATTTTTCCTTTTCATGTTCACATTGTTCAGAGAGGCATTAAAATGACTCAAAGGTAATACAAAGTGAGGTAAAACTGAAAAGAGGTGAAAGAGAAGACTTGAAGGCATTGAGAGAATGGCAAAAAGTATTTTTTACCACTACAAGAACGCTTAAGATTGACTGACAAAAAGAAAAAAATGCAGGCTCCCTGTGTGTGACACCAGGCGGGGAAAATCCGCGAAAGTACACCGGCCCAGTGGGGCTCAACTGTGAAAGACTGTGAGTGTGACCTGTCTATGTCTGTCTTCTGTCCTCTTGCGTGAAACTCTTGCGAGTGGGGCAAAAAGAGGCTCAGAGGAGCACGGCCGCTCCGCATCGCTACGCGGCCGTGCACTCTTTCTAAGGAAAGAACTCCATTGCAACAAGAAGGAAAAATCACACTAAGAACGGCGCTATATCACAGAAGCAAACATTTCTCTCTGGACTGTCTTCTCTGTTGCATGCTTGGGCCTAAGATTTGACCCAGTGTGAGGCTTCATCCACGGAGGACTCCCCTCCCTTAGAGGCAAGTCAGCCCATCCAGAAAGGGAGGAGCCAGAGGAGTGTGCTGCCTACATCATATAGACAATGAATACCACCACAACACGTAGAAAAACCCACAATACAAGTGTGACAATGGGGAAACAACGCAGGCCAGCATCAGACATAGAGAATGAAGATGACAATTCTGAGGATCAGATAATGACTGAACAACTAATCAACCTCTCAGATAAGGACTTTAGACTAGCAATATGGAAGGTGCTTAACAGACTCCAAGAAACCATGGATCAAGTTGAACAGAACACTAATAAGAACCAAGAAAATATGAAGGCAGAAATGACAAAACTCCAAACTGAAATAACATGTCAACTAACAGGACTGAAAAAGTCAGTAAACGAAGTGAATGACAAAATGGATAAGCTCTGGGACAGGGTATCAGAAGCTGAGAATAGACTTGGTGCAGTGGAAGATGAGATACATAACAATTCCATACAGCAGGAGAGATTGGACAAAAAACTTAAAGCAAATGAGCAGACAATGGAAAAATTAGTCAAAGAATGGGAACAGACGAAAATAGAAGTCTATGATAAGATCAACAGAAACAACTTAAGAATCATTTGAGTCCCAGAGACCCAGGAAGAAAATTTCCAGGAAGAATCAATGGTCAAGAACATCATTAAAGAGAAACTTCCAGAGCTAAAGAATATATGTGATCAAATCCTGCATGCCTGAAGAGTACCAACCAAAAGAGACCCCAGAAAAACCACCCCAAGACACATCCTAGTCACAATGACAAATCCCACAGATAGAGACAGAATTCTGAAAACAGCAAGATCAAAAGGGGAAATCATGTTCAAGCAAGCTTCCCTGAGATTTACAGCAGACCTGTCACCAGAAACACTCAATGCCAGAAAGCAGTGGTGGGATATTGTGACAAGACTGAATGAAATGAATGCTTCACCCAGAATACTATACCCAGCAAAACTCACTTTCCGGTTTGATGGAAGAATACATGGTTTCACAGACAAAAAACAGCTCAGAAACTTCACAGACACAAAACCAGTCTTAAGAGAAAAACTGAAAGACCTAATCTAAGACAAGACTACCCAAAAGACACACCAAATTTTGATATAAAGATGGCGTTAAATCCCAGGACAATTCTTTCTCTCAACGTCAATGGACTAAATGCACCAGTTAAGAGACACAGAGTGGCTAAATGGATCAAAAAACTCAATCCAACCTTCTGCTGCCTACAAGAAACGCACCTGAATAGTCAGAACAAACATAGACTCAAAATAAAAGGCTGGAGAAAAATTATCCAAGCAAACAACACCCATAAAAAAGCTGGAGTGGCCATACTAATATCAGATAATGCAAACTTTATACTCAGGAAGGTTGTAAGGGACAAAGACGGACATTTTATATTAATCAAGGGGTACGTAGAGCAGGAAGAATTCACTCTCCTAAACATATATGCACCGAATGAGGGGCCAGCAAAATATTTAATACAACTGTTGACAAATCTGAAAAATAATATCAACAACAACACAATAATTGTGGGGGACCTTAACACGGCTTTGTCAACACTGGACAGGTCAACCAGACTGAAACCCAACAAGAATATACTAGACCTGAGGAGAGAAATGGAAGAAAGAGGCCTAGTGGATATATATAGGACACTCCATCCCCAGAAACCTGGATACACATTCTTCTCCAATGTACATGGGACATTCTCCAGGATAGACTACATGCTGGCACATAAAACATACCTCCATAAGATCAAGAGGATAGAAATTTTGCAGACTACCTTCGCTGACCACAAGGCTCTGAAATTATTTGTGAACTCCAAAGGGACTCAGAAGAAACACTTTAACACCTGGAAGTTAAACAGCCTCATGCTCAATAACCAGTGGGTCCGAGATGAAATCAAGGAGGAAATCAAAAGGTTCCTGGAAACAAATGACAATAAAGACACAAACTCTCAGAACTTATGGGACACAGCAAAAGCAGTACTGAGAGGAAAATTTATAGCTTTGCAAGCACACATCAGGAAGGAAGAAGGAGCTTACCTGAGTAGCTTAATGACACAGCTAATAGAACTAGAAAATGCTCAACAAAAGGACCCAAGAATAGGAAGACAGAAGGAAATAACAAAGCTGAGAGCAGAAATCAACGAAGTGGAAACTCCAAAAACAATCCGAAAGATCAACGAAAGCAGAAGTTGGTTCTTTGAAAAAATAAACAAGATTGATAGACCACTGGCAAACCTAACAAAGAAAGAGAGAGAGAGAAACTTGATAACTCGTATCAGGAATGAAAAAGGAGAGATCACTACTGATATGACAGAGATTCAAAGGGTAATCAGAAACTACTTTGAAAAACTCTACGCCACTAAAAATGAGAACCTGGAAGAAATGGATAAATTCTTGGACTCTTATAATCTTACACTGTTGAAGGAAGAGGATGTAGCATATCTAAACACCCCCATCACCATTGATGAAATTAAAACAGTAATCAAATGTCTGCCGAAAAACAAAAGCCCAGGTCCAGATGGATTCACTAATGAATTCTATCAAACTTTCCAAGAGGAACTACTGCCAATCTTGGCAAGACTCTTTCATGAAATTGAACAAACAGAAACACTTCCAAATAGCTTTTATGAAGCCAACATCACCTTGATACCTAAACCAGACAGAGACACTACCAAAAAAGAAAATTACAGACCAATATCACTGATGAATGCAGATGCAAAGATCCTCAACAAAATCCTGGCAAATAGGATTCAATGCCTCGTTAAGAAGATCATCCACTATGATCAAGTAGGTTTCATCCCAGGAATGCAAGGCTGGTTTAACATCCGTAAATCTATCAACATAATACACAACATCAATAACAAGAAAAATAAAAACCACATGATCATATCAATAGATGCAGAGAAAGCATTTGATAAAGTCCAACACCCATTCTTGATCAAAACTCTCAGCAAGATGGGAATGGAGGGAACCTTTCTCAATATAGTGAAGGCCATCTACCACAAGCCAGTGGCAAACATTATCCTCAATGGAGAAAAACTGAAAGCCTTCCCTCTAAATTCTGGCACAAGACAAGGCTGTCCTCTCTCACCACTCCTATTCAACATAGCACTGGAAGTACTTGCTATAGCGATTAGGCAAGAAAAGGATATCAAGGGAATCCAGATAGGAAAGGAAGAAGTCAAGCTCTCACTGTTTGCAGATGACATGATACTCTACTTAGAAAACCCTAAAGACGGGGCCGGGTAGGTGGCGCTGGAGGTAAGGTGTCTGCCTTGCAAGCGCTAGCCAAGGAAGGACCGCGGTTCGATCCCCCGGCGTCCCATATGGTCCCCCCAAGCCAGGGGCGATTTCTGAGCACATAGCCAGGAGTATCCCCTGAGCATCAAACGGGTGTGGCCCAAAAACCAAAAAAAAAAAAAAAAAAAAAAAAGAAAACCCTAAAGACTCTATCAAAAAGCTTCTAGAAACAATAGACTCATATAGCAAGGTGGCAGGCTACAAAATTAACACACAAAAATCAATGGCCTTTCTATATACCAATAGTAATAAGGATGAAATGGACATTAAGAAACAACCCCATTCACAATAGTGCCACACAAACTCAAATATCTTGGAATCAACTTGACTAAATATGTGAAGGACCTATACAAAGAAAACTATAAAACTCTGCTCCAAGAAATAAGAGAGGACACACGGAAATGGAAACGCATACCCTGTCATGGATTGGCAGGATTAACATCATCAAAATGTCAATACTCCCCAAGGCATTATACAGATTTAATGCCATCCCTCTAAAGATACCCATGACATTCTTCAAAGAAGTGGATCAGACACTTTTGAAATTCATTTGGAACAATAAACACCCTCGAATAGCTAAAGCAATCATTGGGAAAAAGAATATGGGAGGAATTACTTTTCCCAACTTTAAACTGTACTACAAAGCAACAGTTATCAAAACAGCATGGTATTGGAATAAGGATAGGTCATCAGATCAGTGGAATAGGCTTGAATACTCAGAAAATGTTCCCCAGAGATACAACCATCTAATTTTTGATAAAGGAGCAGGAAATCCTAAATGGAGCAGGGAAAGCCTCTTCAACAAGTGGTGTTGGCACAATTGGATAGCCACTTGCAAAAAATTAAACTTAGACCCCCAGCTAACATCATGTACAAAGGTAAAATCCAAATGGATTAAAGACCTCGATATCAGCCCCAAAACCATAAGATATATAGAACAGCACATAGGCAAAACACTCCAGGACATTACAGGCATCTTCAAGGAGGAAACTGCACTCTCCAAGCAAGTGAAAGCAGAGATTAACAGATGGGAATATATTAAGCTGAGAAGCTTCTGCACCTCAAAGGAAATAGTGCCCAGGATACAAGAGCCACCCACTGAGTGGGAGAAACTATTCACCCAATACCCATCAGATAAGGGGCTAATCTCCAAAATATACAAGGCACTGACAGAACTTTACAAGAAAAAAACATCTAACCCCATCAAAAAATGGGGAGAAGAAATGAACAGACACTTTGACAAAGAAGAAATACACATGGCCAAAAGACACATGAAAAAATGTTCCACATCACTAATCATCAGGGAGATGCAAATCAAAACAACGATGAGATACCACCTCACACCCCAGAGAATGGCACACATCACAAAGAATGAGAATAAACAGTGTTGGCGGGGATGTGGAGAGAAAGGAACTCTTATCCACTGCTGGTGGGAATGCTGTCTAGTTCAACCTTTATGGAAAGCGATATGGAGATTCCTCCAAAAACTGGAAATCGAGCTCCCATACGATCCAGCTATACCACTCCTAGGAATATACCCTAGGAACACAAAAATACAATACAAAAACCCCTTCCTTACACCTATATTCATTGCAGCTCTATTTACCATAGCAAGACTCTGGAAACAACCAAGATGCCCTTCAACAGACGAATGGCTAAAGAAACTGTGGTACATATACACAATGGAATATTATGCAGCTGTCAGGAGAGATGAAGTCATGAAATTTTCCTATACATGGATGTACATGGAATCTATTATGCTGAGTGAAATAAGTCAGAGAGAGAGAGAGAAAAACGCAGAATGGTCTCACTCATCTATGGGTTTTAAGAAAAATGAAAGACACCCTTGTAATAATAATTTTCAGACACAAAAGAGAAAAGAGCTGGAAGTTCCAGCTCACCTCAGGAAACTCACCACAAAGAGTGATGAGTTTAGTTAGAGAAATAACTACATTTTGAACTGTCCTAATATTGAGAATGTATGAGGGAAATGTAGAGCCTGTTTAGGGTACAGGCGGGGGTTGGGTGGGGAGGAGGGAGATTTGGGACTTGGGTGATGGGAATGTTGCACTGGTGATGGGTGGTGTTCCTTTTATGACTGAAACCCAAACACAATCATGTATGTAATCAAGGTGTTTAAATAAAAAAATTATGCATTAAAAAAATAAAAAAAAGAAAAAAATGCACATTGCTTATAATAAAAGTGTTCTAACAAAGCAAAGCATTTAACATGTTCACATCAACATTGTTGCAGATCATTCGTTCATGCCAGGACAAATTAAACTAAACTCATTTGGTGGCTGTCAACATACTTATAGGCTTAGATATTGGTTCCCACAATAAAATTATGACACTGAAAATAATCTCTCTGACATTTTGCTGAGTTCTATAACTGAAATATTACAGTTTTTTAATGGTAGTGTCAGGGATGTAACCCAGGGATTCACATATGTAAGGCAGATGCTCTACTGCTGACCTTGCTTGATGTGGGCCACACCCAGCTGTAATCAGGGCTTACTCCTGGGTCTGCTTACTCAGGGATCACTCCTGACAGTTTTTGAGAATCCTATGTGGTGTCAGGGATTGGACAGGGATCAGCCCTGTGAAAGGCAAGAGACTTAAACCCTATACTATCTCTCCAACCCCATCTTGAATTCTTAAGCTGAAATAAATGTAATGTATACCAACATTCCATAGAGGTATGAGGCTTTAGCTTGTGAAATTACTTATATTCCATGAAAACATAGAAACTTAAAGATCCTATTTGCATCATTTGAACACAGCAACACAAACCTATTCATCCATATGTGTGTTAACCTATAAATCAACATACATTCCACTCCATACTGGATTCAGTCATCTCTTTGCCTAGACAAATAATTTCCTCCTGATAAGAGACAAATCTGATGGGCTCACTTTAGAAACTATCCACAATGGTAAAAGAAAACGCACCTTCCTAGAAATGTTTTTATTTTCTATCACCAGTAATATTAGATCTATTACTGGTCACTTTCTCTGCTATTCTTGAACCTTCTTGTAGTCCCACTTCCATCATTTTATGATATAATATATTCTTCATAAAGTAAAGAGGGCCAGCAAGGTAGGAGGCAGAGAACATGCCTCATAGACTGACACACATCATAAAGAATAAGAACAATCAGTGCCGGCAGAGATGTGGAGAGAAAGGAACTCTCATTCACTGCTGGTGGGAATGCCGTCTAGTCCAGCCTTTATGGAAAACAATATGGAGATTCCTCAAAAAACTGGAAATTGAGCTTCCATATGATTCAGCTATACCAATCCTAGGGATATACCCTAGGAACTAAAAAACGCAATACAAAAATCCCTTCCTCATGCCTATACTCATTGCAACACTATTTACAATAACCTGCCTCTGGAAACAACTAAAATGCCCTTCAACAGATGAATGGCTAAAGAAACTGTGGTAAATATACACAATAGAATATCATGTAGCTTTCAGGAGAGATGAAGTCATGAAATTTTCCTGTACATGAATAGACATGGAAACTATTATCCTGAGCGAAATAAGTCAGACAGAAAGAGACACAGAATAGTCTCACTCATCAAAGACATTATTGTGATAATAACCAGAGACAATAGAGATGAGTTTTGGAAGAACCAACCCATGTTATGAAGCTCACCACAAAGAATGGTAAATGCAGATAGAGAAATAACTACACTAACAACTATCATAACACTATTAATGAGTGAGAGAAGTAGAATACCTGTCTCGAATACAGCCAGGGGGTGGGGGAGGAGAAAGATGGGGGACATTGGTAGTGGGAATGTTGCTCTGTTAAGTGGGGGTGCACTTTTTTTATTTTTGGGTCACACCCGGCAGTGTTCAGGGGTTATTCCTGGCTCTGCACTCAGAAATAGCTCCTGGCAGGCTCAGGGAACCATATGAGATGCCAGGATTTGAACCACCGTCCTTTTGCATGAAAGGCAAATGCCATATATCCATGCTATCTCTCCGGCCCCGGGGGTGCACTTTTTATGATTAAAACCCAACTACAATCATGTCTGTAATCAAGGTGCTTAAATAAAGATATTATTTAAAAAACACCTCATAGGTACAAGGCTCTAGGTTCAATCGCTGGGACCACAAATAATGAAGTAGAGACCCATTTTCCTTTGTGTAGGTTTATCTCTTTAAAATGTCAGATGTCCCATCTCTTGAAATAATTGTAGAGGATGACCTGGTAATTGTTAGTCCTCTACATGCACTCATGGATCAACATGTGCATGTCTTCAGCTGGATTCCAGAGTTTTAGGTTTGGTTTTATGTTTGAGTTTTTCGAGCCACACCAAATGGTGCTCAGGGGTATATTATAGTGCACTCAGGATTCACTCCTGGTGGTGCTGGGAGATCATATGGGATACCGTGGATCGAACCTGAGTCAGCCCTGTGCAGGGCAAGTGCAAGACAAGTGCTATATCTCTCTGTCCCCTGGACTTCACAGTTAGTCTTATAGTGAGGTCTGGCAGGGATTTATAGATGGCTGCTAATGCCTTTTTGAACATGTTCACATCCTACTGACTTACTGGCCCTAATTCACCCTGTGCAGTGTTCAATGACTTTTCTGTTCTTCTACCTCAAAGTAATTCAACTCAGAACATTCTCTCTCTTCATGTTTAGATTATTTCATCAGCCATCTTTCATCCAGAAATTCATCTCTCCATGTTCTGCCCATGTCATACAGCCTTTGGGCATCCCATTATGTAGTTCCACTCATAGGGTAGGATATTCAATCAGACCAGCCTCCCTCAAGAAATCATTCCTTAGTTTTCATCTGTTCTACACATCTTCTTCTGAAACAAAAAGTACTTGAGGAGAGGGCCTAGAGCTCAGTGGCAGAAGGCATGCATATACATGCAGAAGGCATGTATAAGGTCCAAGTTTGGGTATCTGGACAAAAATATTCAGTTATAGCATTTCCTGGTCAATTCCCTCCCTGTGACAAGCCCTCAATCAGCAGGGATTAGACTGGAAAGAGGAATCTTAGCGATTTGCCTTTATGAAAAGTCAGTGTACTGCCTTAAAGGTACCAAAACTTCTCTAAAATGATTGTGGTGATATCTCTATCACTTTGTGAACATAACACCAATCATTTAAATAATACCCTTTAAATGGGTGAGTTGCATGGTACATGAATTCTATTTCCACAAAGACAACTAGAGGAGAAAATAACTCCACCCAGTTTCACTTCCTTAAACCTAAAAAAGCCCTCCAACATTTCCTAAGAGACCAACGGCCATGCTAAACTGGTTGTGTTGCTTCTCTTGGGGATGGTGGGAATCCCTGGTTGAGCATCCTACACTGTGAACTGATTGCTTCTACACACTGGCCTGGTGCATATGTAAAGTATATTACCCAGCCCTCTTCTTTTTTATTTTTATTTTATTGAAACAATTGTGATCTACAGAGTCCTTCAGAGTTGAATTTTAGAGATACAGTGAGTCAGGACCCTTCCCACCACCAGTGTCAACCTCCCTCCACCAATGGCCCCAGAGTTCATCCTATCCCACCACCTTTGCCCCCTGGCCTGCCAGTATAACAGACTCATTTGAGTTTAGATTGTTAAAGTTTAGGTCCCTTGATTCCATTATCGTTGGCTTTGGCTTGGATATTTAGTTCTGTCCTTATTTATTTCCCCGCCAATGCATCTGAGACCACTTGGCCCCTGGCCTCCAGCCTTTCTTTATTTCTTCTTAGTTTTATAGAAAAATGCGGGAATATGTGGTAAAATAAAGTAATCCATGCCCCAAAGTTCTATGTAAAAGCCCAGCCATCTTCTAAAGAATCTTCTTGGAGCTCTTAAAAAGGGAAGTACAAGACTGGAGAGGGAAGAAGATGCTTGACTTTTACAATCATCCTGGGTTTGATCCCAAAACCACATGGCCAGGAGCAATCTGTCTACATAGAGTCATAAGTAAGCTCGGATCATAGCCAGGTATAGCTTCCCAAACACAAACATATAAAATGTAAATATCAGTGCTATGCAATAATGGCATGTAGCCATGTACCAGGTACAAAGTTGGCAAGATAGGAGGCTTCACTTTGCAAATGCTTGGGCCTGAAGGCAAAAAGAAATCTAAAGAAGAGAGTTATAATAATACAATGGGGTTGAGGCAGCTTGTGGCAGGAGGCAAGAAGACAATCACTCTGGAAAAGCAAGACATGCCCAGAGAAGAAAGAGCATTTGAGCAGTCCTTTAAGGTCTAAAGACACTGCAGGAGACAGAGATAGCACAGTGGCAGTGCATTCGCCTTGAAATGCAGCCAACTCAGGATGGATGTGGATTTGATTCCCGGCATCTTATATGGTCCCCAGAACCTGCCAAGAGCTATTTCTGAGTACAGAGCCAGGAGTAACCCCTGAGCGCTGCCTAATGGGACCCAAAAAACAAAAATGAAATAAAAATAAAAGACACTACAAGATATCAATAAGGGAAAGAAAGTATCAGCAATGGCATGGAGCAGGGAGCCCCCAAACTTTTTAAACAGGACCCAGTTCACTGTCCTTCAGACTGTTAGAGGGCTGAACTATAGTTTAAAATAAAACTATGAAGTGGCCCACAGACTGGAGTTTGAGGACCCCTGCTGAAGACTGAGAGGAGGAGTCTTGAGATAGAGAGGGAGGGGAGTCTGAAAATAGGGCACACATTCCACACATGCGCACTGCGGTCCTGGGGGGCAACTGGGCTGCTAAGCAGAACAGGTAGCAGCAACCAAAACACCCAGGGGGCCTGATAAATGTCCTTGGCCTGCAAGCTGTAATTTGAGGACCCTTGGCATGGAGTGATCAAATAAAGCCTTGCTCATCAAGTTGAGGGCCACAGAGAATAGGTAGAAAGGGCTGGAAGGGGATATTATGGAGGGCCACAGGTGCCAAGGCAATGAGTTTGAACTGTTTCCTGGCACAGAGAATGGAGAGCCAACAAAGGTTTTTAAGTGGGGGGGGAATGACATGAACAGATGTTTTGCTCGTATTTATGCACTGCGAGCCAGAAGGTCAGTGCTAATAGAAATTAATCCATAAAATGACAGCATAGGCTGAAAATGTGCCCCATTGTCTACATTTTCCAGGAGCTAGGAGCTGGATGAATTACAGAAAACTACTCATTAGAGTCACATACAAAACTACTGAGGCAAATAAACTGAGAGTTCTTGTTTAGCAGAAGAGTCTCTCTGGGGGGGGGGTCTGCAGATACTTGCAACTAGCTGGGTGTGACCAAGATTCAATTAGCCTGGATGTTTCTGCTGCCAGCCAATCTGCACTTAATTTACTTCTGACACCTTTGCAATGGTTAATTTGATCCCAAATGGTTACGTTTTGATGAAACATAAATTGGATCACTGTATTCCTTTGTTTAGGCCTGTAAAAGCCTCTCCCTGGTTGGAGAGGAGCATTGGGAGGACCATAAACTGTTTATGTGGGGCTTAGAAAATCCCTTGTGATCTGGTCTCCTTCAGTCTCCAAACCATGGCCTCCAGCCACAGTTGGCAGATCTCCTAATGGAACATATTATGCTACTAAGTCGATTAGGAATCTTTTGGCTAGTTTTCCCCCCAACCCCACCCCAGACTCACCAAACTGGCCCATATTATACCAATGGCCACTCCCTTCTATTCCATGCTACCCTCCCCCTCAAACCCAAAGTTTTCCCCTCCTAGTCCCTACCCATCCATCCAGTTGCTACCAATCTCCCTGCCCTTTCCAACTGGAGAAAATCCTGATGACTGAAAAGTTCTTTTGTCTTCTTCACAGCTTTCATCCCAAATCCCCCAAAATGATATTTAGTCTGATGAAATGAGCAAGCTAAAACTCCACTGTCATTTTTGTTCTTATTCTCAGCATGAACCCTTTTCCTGGTGGCCGCAAGCAGCAGAATGTTTGCTGCAATGCACACAGTAGGAGTCCTGCTATTGAACTTCCTCAGAAAAATGAATCATCATCCATTAAACCGACATTCTAGGAAATTGACAAAATATTAACTGTTCTGAAAATCAGGCACACCTACAAAGAAATGTCATGCACAAGAGGTAAAAAAAAAAACCTGTGCTGTCTGGCCATTCGAATTATTTTACCTGGAAGAAGTTTTCGGAAGTCAAGTCAAATTCCCTGGCACTACCAATTATCAGTACCAATTGGCACTTCCGCTCCAAACTTTCTCCTAAGTAATGTAGTCTCTTTCCATACCTGCTTCCCTTGAACCCTGTTTAAGTCTCCACACTAAATACATCCACAGATACATTTTCTTAAGAACTCTCTTTAGGGAAAATCAGTCCAAAAGTGTGTGTACATTCCCATGGCCCAGAAGTGGCAGCAAGAAGCCCCTCCCTAGACCCTCATATAAGGATCCCCATTTTTACAATGTTATCCATAATCCTCCATAAATGCCTCTGAGACACAGGAAGGCTAGACCATCACCATCAAAATAAAACATGGTTTGTTTTTTGGCTTTTGGTGATGTTCAGAGATTATTCCTTACAGCCTCAGAGAAACCTAGAGGCTTCCCGAGGATTGAACCCAGGTCAGCTGCTTCTGAGGCAAGCATCCTATACACTCTATCTCCCAATCCAGGTCAGCTGCTTCTGAGGCAAGCATCCTATACACTATCTCTCAAGCCCCACAATAAAACATGTTTTTTCCTAGGAAAGAAAATGTACATCTCCTCTCCAGTACTGACAGGCTCCATCCCAGTCTGTCAGCGAAGAAGTACATTATTCACTAAAGTTGAACCTTTGGGTCTAGAGTTCTCACTAAATCCTTGTGGTTCAGCACCAAAATATCCAGATATTTCTGAGCCTGGATCAAACAAACCTCCTGCTGGTTTGTCTTTGCTGCTGCAAGGGGAGAAATTCTAAATGGATGCTCAGGGGTTTCTTTGATACAGATACAAAGCTTAAACTCTGCTGACTCTGTCTGGCCCTCCGGGCCAATAGAGAAATGGGACAGTTGGAAGTTTGACCAATGGGAAATCTCCCATTTTGCAGTTAGCCTGATTGATTTGCTGCCCCACTCAATCTACAGCTAGATTCACTCTGATGTCAATGCTAGGAACCCTAAATCAACCCTTACACATCTTTTTGGCAGCCACTTCTTTTCCTTTCTGATGGTGCTTCCTCATCTGAGATTTTTTTTGGGGGGGGAGTCACACCCAGCAGCATTCAGGGGTTACTCCTAGCTTTACGCTCAGAAATGGGACGCCGGGATTCAAACCACCGTCCTTCTGCATGCAAGGCAAACACCCTACCTCCATACTATTTCTCTGGCCCCCTCATCGGGAATTTTTAAAGTGATCCCTGCATGGGCTACTTGGGATATAAAACTGAAATTCTATAGGAAATTCTGTGTGCAGACCTGTGCAGGAACAGGATTCCAAGTTCTCCAAATCCAAGCCTTGCTATAAAATAGTTCATTATTTATAAGTGAAATGTATTCGTGTTGGCATGTACCATTATGAAAAAGCAACACAGGGTCTGGATGAAACAATAGTTCAGCAGATAGAGCACTTGCTTTGCATGTGGCTGGCCCAGATTCATCCCTCGTCATCCCATATGGTACCCCAAGCTTGCCAGAAGCTTGCCTGGGTGCAGAGCCAGGAATAGCCCCTAAGTACCACTAGCTGTGACCTCAATACAAATAAATAACAAATAAAATAAAATAACAAAATAAAAATAAATTAACAGCAATACATGTTTCCTGTAGATTTTTAATACAAAAATAATATAAAGTCATTGGTAGGCCCTGCCACCCACAATTTTGATATCTTGCCATCACCTTTTTTTCTTTTCTCCCCGCAAATTGTTTTTGGTTTTTTTGGTTTTGGGGGGTTTTTTTGTTTTTGTTTTTGAGCCACACCCGGCGGTGCTTAGGAGTTATTCCTGGCTATCTGCTCAGAAACAGCTCCTGGCAGGTACGGGGGACCATATGGGACGCCGGGATTTGAACCAACCATCTTAGGTCCTGGGTCGGCTGCTTGCAAGGAAAACGTCGCTGTGCTATCTCTCCGGCCCCCTCCCCCCAAATTGGATGTGTATAATTTCTTTCTAATCAGTACTGGGTTCCAACGTAAGACAAACTACAGATTTGGAACTAGTATTCAAAAATTGTCTAATTTCAAAGTTACATCTACCAATTCAAATTTTGGAAGCATCTGCTTTGTGTGTGTCATTCTACTCCAAAAGTAAATCCTTCTCCAAGTCCTAACACACGGATTTAACATTTCTAGAAATGTCCATAGGTTATACAAATCCCCAGCCTAAGTGAGAAGAATATTATTGTTTAAAACTACTTGACCTCTCATCAAGTAAGGGGGAGGTGGCAGAAAGCAAAACAATATGACTAGAGTCTCAGATAAATGTTATTAAGCCATTAAAAGCTTATTTTAAGGATAATTTTTCTTTATTAACATTTGACTCTTATCTAAATGACTCTTATCTAAAAATAAAGACTGCCTATGAGATGGTCCCACACAATAAAGAATAATAATGATTCAAATTCATTCTGAGAGAAATTTCCCTGGGCTTAGAATGATGGCAGGGGAGTGACTCTGTGGCCTCCTGCGGTGGCATCTCTTCAAAGGGCAGCACTTGTTGAAGAAAGAAAATGGGCTTGGACTATTTCACCACAACTGCTTCACAATTTCACCATTGAGAACATTCTGACACAACAGGTTTAATGCC
Organism: Suncus etruscus; assembly: GCF_024139225.1. Taxonomy (NCBI): domain Eukaryota; kingdom Metazoa; phylum Chordata; class Mammalia; order Eulipotyphla; family Soricidae; genus Suncus; species Suncus etruscus. The sequence continues at coordinate 119,061,069 of NC_064868.1, forward strand.
TCGCTGCTTTAAATATACATAGGCAGAAGTTGAGTCAACTGAAAGAGTTTTGTGCCATCTAAGCCCGCCCTCTCCAATGCAATTTTCACCTCACATTTAAATAATTGCCCCCTTGCAAAACAGGAAAGCAAATAAATCTCTTGCCAGAATTCATGGCAGCACCCCTTAAAATGCTTAAGAGCCTTGGTTTCAGTCACCCCATCCCTTGCTCAAAACCATAGCCTTTTCCTCTCTCTCCACACACTGGGAGGATTCTTTCTCAGAGGGAGCAAATCTGGGCTTAGCCAATAGTTTCCTGGAACTCAGAAGGAACTGATAGGGACTACGGCAGCCATAGTCTTCAGCCAGTGCATAAACGTGGTATTGCTTTCTCTCACACACAACATTGAAGGAGCCACTTGCAGGCAAACAGGCAGAGGCAGCCAGCCTGCAAAGCCCCTGCCTCTGTCAGGGCCTGTGGTCAGACTGGCTTTTAGAGGCCCTGGGGACAGTCAGTGACCTTCAGAACCACTCAGAATGAAAGCAAGACAGAAACTCTCAGACCTCTAAAAGCAAAAGCTGGACGTGCCAGGTTTGGTGTAATTAAGACTTAACTCCAAAGTTCGATGTGAGCTCTGCTAGGGTTCAGTGAGTAGCAGGAGAATGATCAAAGCCTTTAAAGTGCTTTCATTAAAAATGGTTTGGTGCTCTCACTCATCTGTGGTCTAGGAGACAGAAGTATGAATGGTGGAGGGAAAGGAAGAAGGAGGCAGATTGAAGATTAGTAAGAACATAATGGTCTGAAAACACAGAATAGACTTCACTTATATGTGTTAAACAAAATAATTGAATGAGGAATGCAAGGTAGGAAAGAGGAGATGGCTTGATCACTCAGAACTCCAGAGCTTAAGGAAGAGAACAACAATGAAGGAAATAAATCGAATCAGAAAGAAAGAAGATGGGCCCGGAGAGATAGCACAGCGGCGTTTGCCTTGCAAGCAGCCGATCCAGGACCAAAGGTGGTTGGTTCGAATCCTGGTGCCCCATATGGTCCCCCATGCCTGCCAGGAGCTATTTCTGGACAGCCAAGAGTAACCCCTGAGCACTGCCGGGTGTGGCCCAAAAACCAAAAAAAAAAAAAAAAAAGAAGATAAGAAAGGGAAGTAATGGGGGAACAGAGGTTAGGGCTTCCGTTATATTGGTGATGTGAGGGGTGGGGCTTAGCTATAAATTCAAAGCTCAGACTCAACATGGAAAACATGAGATCTGATCTGCACCCAGTAAAATCTGTAATCCCTATAAAGGTGACAGGCAGGGGGTGAGAATAAAGGTAGTTGGGTGGGGGGTGGCAGAGTATGGGAACACTAGTAATGCAAATGGACATGGGTGTGGTGGAATTAATGTTGAAATATGAGATGCCTAAAACACAATTTGTAAGTCATGGTTCTTTAAATAACAATTTTTTTTTTTTTGGTTTTTGGGTCACACCCGGCAGTGCTCGGGGGCTACTCCTGGTTCTATGCTCAGAAATTGCTTCTGGCAGACTCGAGGGACCAGATGGGATGCTGGGATTCGAACCACCATCCTTCTGCATGCAAGGTAAATGTTCTACCTCCATGTTATCTCTCTGGCTCTAAATAACCATTTTTAAAAAATAAAAAAACATGCGAGTTTTAGACATAACAGTGGAGTCGAAGCAAATCCTAGATCAAAACCCTACACGTCATTACTACTGTAAACATGTGTCTGAAACTATACTAAGTACAGGGTTTTTTTAATGAATTTGTGAAAAAGGCGGGGTGCAGAAGAGGGGGGGGAACTTTGGGTCCTAGGTGAAGGACCACTGGCACTAGTAGCAGGTTTGAGGGTGCAATATTAAATCCCCAAAACTGTTATTAAAGGCTTTGTAATTCAAAGTACCTAAGTAAAAACAAATTGCAATAATTTCAAGACCATGAAAATCCCTGGAAGACAGACCTATGATCTTGTACCTCTGCTCTTCCAAGCAGGGGCCCCCACAATGTGGTCAAGGCCTGAAACCCACAGCACTGCTGAGGAAAGGCTGTGTCACAGAAAGCCTGTTCCAGAAGCCCCATTTTTCACTATTCAAGACATCGTTTTTATTTCTTTGCTGTCTACATATTTGTTTAAGTCACCAAATCGTCAGCAGGGGACTAGTAGACAGTGTTTTATCACAGATACAGGAAGTGGTGGAGGATGTGCCTCCTTTGGACTGAAAATAGAAAAGACACTGAAAGAAATAATCAAATGCAAACATTAAAAATGTATGTATTCTGGTATGAAGAGAGGTGATTCTTGTGGTCCTTTTCTTTTCCTTAATTTTTCCCAGTGTCTTTCTAGCACACTGTCTTTCTAGTGTACTTTTATTTTAAACTATGGTAACTATAGAGAAGATTAAATTTACCATTTTAAATAGTTTTTAAATATTTGGTAATACCAGTATTCGAATCTGTGCCTTGTTCATGCAAGGCATGTATTCAGTCACCAAGTAATATCTCAATCCAATTTAAATGTGTTTTCCATTTGCATTTTGGTGGTCATATGCTTATCACTCTATTCAACAATGATCATTTCCAATTTGTTTCATCCCAAATAAAAACAATACCCTTTAACACTAACTACCCCCAACTTCTAATCAATCCCTATTCTTAACTCTATGAAATTGTCTATCTACAGTGAACATTCATATACAATAATCTATTTTATTTTATACTGACATCGGCCGGGGTACCGGGTCATAATCAGTGGTGCTCAGGGACTTAACACTGTCTCTTACTCAGTAGTCATCCCCAGGTTTGCTCAGGGTACCATATGTGGTGGTTGAGATTTGAATCAGTCATGGCCACCAATATACACAGGGAAAATGCCTTACCATCCATCCATCATTTTGGTCCCATCCAATTTTTTTCATGGAAACTATTATGCTAAGTGAAATAAGTCAGGGGGGGAAGAAAGACACAGAATAGTCTCTCTCGTCTGTGGGGTTTAAGAAAAATATAAGACTGGCTGGTAATAATACCCAGAGACAATAGAGATAAGGGCTTACCACAAACAGTGGTGAGTGCAGTTAAGAGAAACAACTACACTGACAACTATCATGACAATGGTAGTGAGAGAAATAGAACGCTTGTCTCGAGACAGGCAGGGGATGGGGAAGGAGGGAGATGGGTAAAATTGGTGGCAGGAAGATTGCACTGGTGAAGGGGGGTGTTCTTTTCTATAACTGAAACCCAACCACAACCATGTTTGTAATCCTGGTGCTTAAATATATTATTATAATTCCATAAATAAATAAATACATTGAAGGAGGAAGGAGTTAAATCATTAAAGTCCTTGAATTCATAAAACATGAGATAAAATATTTTCTTAAATGAGACCACCAGGATAAAAGAGGTATCACAGAAGTATAATCAAGCAAACACTATAGAATCCAACCAGAAAAGAGTGACTTAACCACAAGTGACAGTACACTGCTGGCCAAGAAAAAAGGAAAAGGAGCTTCCTTGGCAAACAAGCAACATCTTGGCCCACAAGAAAATGCCATAACCCAGCAAATGAAAAACTCCATACTTCGAACACAGTTTCTTCCAATGAATATTTCACTTACAAGAACTCCTCAAAGAGCTCCAGAAGAATGCTGTTCCTTTTGTTCTGGGAATTGCATGCTCTACTCAATGGGATATTCCACTTTCCAAAGTCTTACTGCTGGCATAGACACCAATTTTACTGGTGAAAGAACTCTTGCTTTACTGGAAGCCAACGCTATTGGCCTCATGGCAATATGGATTTTTTGTGCTTCATCTCTGCTTGTATGCTGTATGCATGACAAAATCCATTTATTTGAAAGGGAGAATAGTATTCCATTGCATATAAATGTTCTGTTCCTGACAGCCATTTGAATCGTGTCTACTTTGGGCTACTTAGAACAAAGAGCTGGATGTTCCAGCTCACCATAGGAAGCTCACCACAAAGAGTGATGAGTTTAGTTAGAGAAATAACTACATTTTGAATTTTCCTTATAATGAGAATGTATGAGGGAAATGGAGAGCCTGTTTAGAGTACAAGCGGGGGTTGGGTGGGTAGGAGGGAGACTTGGACATTGGTGATGGGAATGTTGCACTGGTGATGGGTGGTGTTCTTTACATGACTGAAACCCAAAAACAATCATGTATGTAATCAAGGTGTTTAAATAAAAAAATAAAAATTAATAAAAAAAAAAAGAAAAAGAAAACAATTAAAATTCATGAAAAAGATAAAAAAAAAAAAGAATAATGTCAATAGAAGCACTGCAACTCAAGTCTCTAGGTGTGTTTATTTGAATTCCTTTCTTGTTGGTAATCAAAGCCCGGGAAAATCAATCTGGAGCTAGATAGCTCCAGAATTAATAATCCAGAAAATTAATTCTGGATTTGAGGATCCTGGATTAAGAATTAGTCATCCAGGGCTGGAGAGATAGCATAGAGATAAGGTTTTTGCTTTGCATGCAGAAGGACGGTGGTTTGACTCCAGGCATCCCATATGGTCCCCCAAGCCTGCCAGGAGTGATTTCTGAGCGTAGAGCTAAGAGTAAGCCCTCAGCACTGCCGGGTGTGACCCAAAAACAAAGCAAAAAAAGTTAATCATCCAAACCAGACCTAAAGGATGGTTTCCAAACTTCTGGTGGTCCTAACCCCTGCCAAACCAATAACTTTTATTGCCATTCAATCCACCACCAAGCCAAGGAAAGGTCCAGTAACAAACAAATTACCTATCTGGAACTAATGAGGTGTAGATTTTGCATTTCAAAAGCCCTGGGTGAAGGGGCTGAGAGAGCTCAGAGGAAGTCTTTCTATTGGAATAAAATAAGGTGTGACCATCACAAAGGAGGAGAACAATCAGTGCTGGCAGGGATGTGGAGAGAAAGGAACTCTTATCCACTGCTGGTGGGAATGCCTTCTAGTCCAACCTCTATGGAAAGCGATATGGAGTTTCCTCCAAAAACTGGAAATTGAGCTCCCATTAGACCCAGCTATTCCAATCCTAGGGATATACCCTAGGAACACAAGAATACAATACAAAACCCCCTTCCTCACACCTATATTTATTGCAGCACTATTCACAATAGCCAGGCTCTGGAAACAACCAAGATGCCCTTCAACAGACGAATGGCTAAAGAAACTGTGGTACATATACACAATGGAATATTATGCAGCCGTCAGGAGTGATGAAGTCATGTAATTTTCCTAAGCATGAATGTACATGAAATCTATCATGCTGAGTGAAATAAGTCAGAGGGAGAGAGAGACGCAAAATAGTCTCACTCATATATGGGTTTTAAGAAAAATAAAAGTCATTTTTGCAACAATCCTGAAGCAATGAGAGGTGGCTGGAACTTCCAGCTCACTTCATGAAGCTCACCACAAAGAGTGGTCAGTACAGTTATAGAAATTACTACACTGAGAACTACCATAACCATGTAAATGAATGAGGGAACTTATAGGTGGGGGTGAGGTGGGATGGAGGGAGAAAAAGAAAAAAAATAAGGTGTGACTTAACACTTTCTGTATATACATAGAATTAGAGTGGGTTTATCACATAGGTTTGGTTGTGGTTGTTATTGTTGTCAGACCACTCCCAGAAATATTGCAGGGGTGGGGGGAAGGTGCCAGTAATGTCAAGGGATGAATCACCAGGACTCCCCAGGAAAGCATGTGTTCAAACTCGAGAGCCATATTTCTAGGTCTATACAGTAATAATATGCTTTTGTTTTTTATTTTGAAGGCCACACCTAGCAGTGCTCAGGAGCTACTCTACGTTCAGTGCTCAGGGATGTCACTCCTGGAGCTATTCAGGGAACCATGTAGTGTCAGGGATCAAATCTGGGCCTCCTTATTACAAAGTAAGTACACCAGCCCCTTGAGCCATCATCTCCCTGGACCCTATGTAAGTTTTTTTTAATAACTTGTCAAGCTGTAGGGCTGGAGCTAGGTATGTCACTCACCTTGCACATTGTCAGCCTGGGTTTGATCTCTAGCATCCCGTATGGCCCCTCAAGCACTTCCAGGACGATCCCCAGGCAAAGATCCCAGTATTACACCCTGAGCACCACTGGCTGTGGCCCAAAAGCCAAACCAAAATAAAAAAAAATTAACTGTTAAATTATATCCCACAGTGACTGTACCATTTTACATCTTGACCAGCAATATCCCAGTTAGTCTATAGGATCTCTATAAACATTTCCCATGAAAACAAAACACAATCATCCTAATGGGTGTGAAGAGGGATGTTGTTGAGGTTTGTACCTAGTAATTCCCTAAGGATCAGTTCTATGGAGTGTCTTTTCAAGCACCTCGCAGTCACATGCCTGAGAAAATAATCCATTCAAGTTTATGTTCCTTTTAAAATCAGAATGTATTTGTGTGGCCTTTCCTCATCTAGATTACATTTTAAGCCTTTATCACATGCAGGCTTTGTAGATCTGTTCTTCCTTTCTGCCAGTTCCCTTTTCACTCGCTTCACTTCAGATACACAAGTTCTGAGCTTTTTTTGAGAGACAAGTTAGACTAATTCTGGTGGTGCTTTTGACTTAATCTTTGCTCTAAGCTCAGGAATCACTCTGGGCAGTGCTTGGGGGACTAGGTACCAAAGTCATACCAGGGTTGTTTGTGTGTAAGGCAAGAGCTTTACCCCTTATAGTCTCTCTCCAGTCATTTCAGCATTAAATTACCTTTCTTTCCCCATGATTATTGAGAGTAAACCTTTATCTACAATTCCTGGTTTAAAGATACATATCATAATAATGTACCTGATTTCTATCTTTCAAGCTTAAGGGATTATTGCCTGGTAAGAGTTTAAAATAGAAAAAGTATTCTTACCCTGTAGTAAAATTTTAACCACTGGTTAATATGTATTTAATTTTGGGGCGGGCTGGAGTGATGGCACAGTGGTAGGGTGTTTGTCTTGCATGCAGTCGATCCAGGACGGACCTGGGTTCGATCCCAGGCATCCCATATGGTCCCCCGAGCCAGGAGCGATTTCTGAGCACAGAGCCAGGAGTAACCCCTGAGCGTCACTGGGTGTGGTCTCAAAACAAAAAATATTTTGTATTGAAATAATACTGCTTTTCCAATGCTTCTATGCTTTAAAGGTACTAGTTTATATATTTTGTTGGGGGCACACACCAGGAGGTGCTTAGGAGAGGGGCATGCATGGTCGGGAGAGGATGGAGGTTCAAACTTCAATCTCTGTATACAAAGGGAGTCATCCCTCTGGCCCTCAACTTCATTTTACCAAGAAGGCTGGGGACATAACTCAAAAGGAGTGAGAACCTACTATACAAGCAAGAGGCCCAAAGTTTGATCCCTAGCACCAGATGGCTCCCTGAGCACTACAGGGGAGTGATCCAAAAACTGACTCAAAAATAGCCTCTGAATACCACTGGATGTGCCGCGAACCAAAGCAGAAGGCATAAATTCATGTCATTTTTAGGAAACAGGTATATATGTATTTTCAACATAGCTTATGCAAAAGTGGGGGGTGTATGGCTATTCCTAGATTCACTTCTTCACAGACTTATTTTCTCAGGGAAAGAAACAACTAAGAACTGAATATTTCTCAGATCGGTAGCAAATTCACACCTTCTTCCCCAACTTGGCCTCTAATTAGGCAATAGAAGGTGTGTTTGTGCCACGGAGAGTCACAGAGGAGAACTCAGAAACTCAGGCTGGGTGTGGCCTTCAAGCAAAGTGAAGGCAGGCGGGGTGCTGGGAACATGGGGTCCTAGTGAATTTTCCCCTTCCTTTTTCCACTGTTGATGCTGCTGTGACGTCCAAGAGATGTGCATGTGTGATCATGGGGTTCATATATTTAGTTCTGAAGCTTTCCAGGGCTCATACACAATTGTGCGTTCACGTGCCCCCTGCCCCCCCACACACACACACACTTGGCTTCAATGCTGCGGCACTGCTTGCAGCACTAAGGATCTCAGACAGCAGAGCTGCCAGGATTGTGCTCATTCATGCAAGCAGCACAGGGGATCAAACTCATGGCCTCACACTTGCAAAGAGGCTGCTTTAGTCATTGATTCATCTTTCAATCCAAATCCAGTTGCTCCTTTAGGTTTCTTAGCAACACCAATAAATTACTCTTTCCCTGGTTGACAGCATCCGCACATTCAAACTTCCCAATTCGGATTGAAGATAAACATGAAGCAGCTATTACTGAGTGGAATGGAAAGTTGAGGTTATTATTGTAAAATGTGGCCCAATACATCAGATGAATCACGTTCTATAGGAGAGATTCCCTCTACTCATAAGTTTTAGGCACAGTTATAGAAAGTGAGTCCAGCCAGCTCCCCTATACATCCACCCCACAGTGACTATTGTCTTCCAATCACCCGGTACCTCACATGCTAGGAATGGAATGGGCCCTCTGTCACCTCCAGATGAAATCCTGAGCGGTCAAACACAACTTTTGTGTGTGTTTTTGTTTAGATTTGGGGAGCCATACCCAGGCATACCAGTGGGCTACTACCTGGTCTGTGTGGAGGACAGGGGATAACTCCTACAGTGCTCAGGGAATTGTGTGGTCCAGTTGCAAGCCACAGTTTAGGGGTAGCTAAAACCAAGGGGTCTGCTGTGAACAATCCCAGCATGGAGAGCTGAGAGACCAGATCTAAAAGAGATCGCACCTCTAATAGTGATTGTGATCTTTTCTCGGGATTAGCTTATTAATAGTGACAACTATTTTATTTGGTCTCATTATGAATCTCCCTTCTACTGTACTATATATCTGAGCATTTACCTCCTCATCTGGAAAACTCAGCATCAAAAAGGAACAAATTAAAGCTGAAATAACTAACAGGGATTTCGGTATTTAGCCTTGCCACCCTGCCCTCTCAGATGAAAGGAATGTTTGCTGGGGGACATGTCTGATGCATTAGGTACGTCTGGTGATGTGCTAATCTTTTACCTCAGAATAACACCCAAGGTTAGGCCTAGAAGTAACAATGGGCTGTTAGGAAAGCTCTCCCCAGGTAAAGATTTGGTCCCTCTTTTAATTAAGCTTGTGTTCTTTTAAGTTAGACTTTGCTCTTTTTACTAAAACCTGCTTTTTAGTTAGGAAGTTGGTTATCTGCCAAAGCCCTAATAGCAAATAGCCTGTTCCTGGAGATGAAAGGAACCACCATAATAGGAAAACCTGGTAGTTTGTTAATCTTTTAATTTACATTAGAATTGGCACCCAAGATAGGCAGAAATCACAGATTCATTCCAAATATTCCTGCTCCCAGACTATCTGTCCTGGAGAAATGCCTCCCCTTGAATGTACCTGGAGCCTGTGAATAATACAAAATGGCAGCCCTTTAAGATTTTGAATTGGGGCCACAGAGACAGTTCACTGGGTTGAGTACATGCTTTACATTCAGGAGGCCCAGGTTCCATCCTCAACACTGCATGATCATAATATAGCTGGGACTTGACCCCGAAACACAGAGCTAAAAGTAATCCCTTAGCACTGCCAGATGAGCCCCACTGCCACCAAAAATAAGAAATTACTTTAAAAAATAAGCAATGATAAAGTAAGTGATCATTTGATTTTGAGGTCACCAAAAGGGAGATGGTTGGGGTGGGTCTGGCCTTAATGGGGTAACTTGTGGAAGAGAAAGTGGGCACTACTTGGAAATTAATTCTCACCTGCTGGCTCTAAAGACCACCATGTTAAAAAGAGCCACATAGATAGGACTTAAGAGTATTCTTTAGAAAGTCACAACCACTTCCACAAGTTAGCAAGAAAATAGTTCTAGTCTGTAGTCCAAAAAAAAAACTCAATAATACAACTTGAATGACCTCTGAGATCAGGATATCTTATAGGATCAGAATGATAGATAAAATAGTGGGTATGGGCATTTGCCTTGTAAGCAAAGTACCTGGGTTCAATCCCTGGCATCCCCAGAAGTAGCACCAGCAGTGATCCCTGAGCACAAGGCAGGAATATTTCCAAGTATGGCCTAAAAAACGAAATATATATAGTTTTGCCAACACCTGAGGGAAAAAAACAGGTAAATTCCAGCTCAGGTTTTCCATACTTCTGACCCAGAGAAACTGGGAAGTAAGAAGTGGGGGTAACTTAAGTTGCCAAATGTGTGGTCACATTGGCAGTGCAGCAATAGACAACAGAGTACAGTCAGGATTCAAAAGTCGGGGCTCTCTAATCTTGGTGAGCATGCTGCAACCACAACAGCAGGTTCTGTTTTGTTGTACAACTTCCTACATAGTTTAAAGTCTTCAGAAAGAATAGGCGAGTATCTATAAAACAGTAAAGAATAGATATATAAATATCTGTGGAACAGTAATGGTGGTGAAGCAGTTGTCACAGATTACAAAAATGTTTGTCACATTCGAGTTAAGAAACATACTAACCAGGGGCCAGAGTGATAGCACAGTGCGTAGGGCATTTGCCTTGTATACAACCAACCAAGGTTCAATTTCTGGTATCCCATAAGTCCCCGAGCTTACCAGGAGTGACTTCTGAGTAGAGTCAGGAGTAACACCTGAGTACCTCTGAGTGTGGCCCCAAAACAAAATCAAATAAAAAAAAACATATTAACCAGTTTGGGTAAGGGGGGCACAAATGTAGTTAATAGAAAAGTTAATTGCTCAGATTCAGTATAATAATAAATGAGTTGTGCAAAAATATGCAAGACAGAAATATCTAAGATTTTTATTGACCAAAAAACAGCTTGACATATCAGGCTTCACTTCTGTAAAGGTTTCAGGCTGTGCTAGTTACGAATACTTTCCTTGTGCCTTATTATTGCATGATGGTTAAGATCTGCCATCTCCAAGGAGATAACAAGGCATTATGTCTCTCAGCAGAGCCCCACTAAAAATTCACTGACTAAAAGCCAGCGAACTCTCTGCTGGAGTGAAATCAATTTAAATGGATGTGCTGGGGATTGCTCAAAGGGCAGGTGTTGCATGCAAGAGGCCCAATGTTCAATCCCTGGCACCACAAGGTCTTATGAAAATTGCCAGGAGCTACCCCCAGGCACTACCAGGTATACCTCCCAAACCTAAATAATTAATAAATTAAAGGACCATCCAGGCCCAGAATATAGCTTCTGCTCATGCGTGAAGTGCCAAGTTTGAGTCTGGGCATGAACTGTATCAGTGAAAAAAGGAATTCTTTCATAGAAGTCAAAAAATGATACTCCCCCCCCAAAAAAATACCCATAGTGGTCATTTCTAAAAAGAATCAGTCAATACCTGACATCTCCTTTTCTGCTTTCACACACAAAACTACACGTGGACACACAAATGAGACACTAGCAAACACTTTGCCAAAGTCAAGGAAATCTCCTAAACTGGGTCAAATGCCCTCCCTGCTCAAGTTCCCAAAATTGAGACTTTGAAATCTGGGGTAGGAGTACAGTGGGAAGTAAGCACTTAGCTTACATGCATCTGATCGAGGTTCAAATCCTAGTACTTTCAGGAATGACCCCCTGAGCACAGAGACAGGAGTAAGCCCTGAACACCTCCAGTGGCCCAAAAACGAAAGAGGGAGAGACTTTGGAGGGTTAAGGACCTGCCAATCCAACGGTACCTTTACACCCAGTTGGAAACAGCAGAGATTTATTCAGGTGACTGTGACCCCTATCTACACTCTCTCCCACCCACTCTTTGAGCCAATCTCCACAGGACCCAGCATCCCCATCTCCAAAGGATCGCTTGCTGTATCAACCTGTGCTGATAAAGATAATACATGATCCATGGGCGTGAGAGACTGGGAAAGCATCCAGGTCATCCATCATAGTCCACAGAAGATAGGAGGCATGGAGAAGGCAGAGGAGGATACAGGCGAAGGGAGCAAGCTGCGGGTTTCTTCCTATTTATGTGGGTGCCACTCTACATGAGACATGATCAAAGTATTTCAAATGACCATCATAGAGCAACTCCCTAAAAGTATAGTTGCTTCTATCCCTCAAGTCAGGAAAAGAAACATGAAAACCCAGTCTTCCAGAGTTTCTTTCTTCTCATTTGGGAAAATGTTTTCTCACACATCTGGAAGTAATTTTCTAATGCACTGACTTCCAATGAGTCAACTACGGTATTAAGCAATAATTCCATAGGGTGAACCCTGATCACAATTTTCCACTCATTGCCATCCACTGAGGTCAATGAAAAGCAAAGGCCAACCAAGACTCAGGCCTCATTATCCATGTCTACATTTTCTATTCTAAGAACAAGGGTTTTAGGTGGGGCTGAAGGGGCGGGCAGGTGAATGGCGATCGGGTTAGAGGTGACATAGTGGTGGAGGGTCTTGGGCACTTTGGTAAGTAGGTTTGGCAAGAATTCTCTACATCGATACCATAAACATTAACTCTAGTCTCACATGTTAGCTAAGCTATAATAAATTTTTTAAAGAACCATGATTTAGAAAGTTATTGATAGTTGAATTTTAAGCATGCCATATTCCAACAGTGATCCAACTTCACCCCACCAATGTTCCCATGCTTCCTCATGCCCCCTTAAACAAGCTTATGGGTGTAGTTCACATCGCATGTTTTTTGTGTTGTTGAATCTTTGCTTTGGATATATAGCTCCTGCATGGCGAAAGAAACATGGGTTAAAGTTCCAGGGGTCTCAAACTCGCAGCCCGTGGGCCATTTGCATTTTGTGGCCCTGCCCTAGAGGAATCTTTTTTTTGTTTTGTTTTGTTTTAGTTGTTTGGGTCACACCCCCCAATGTTCAAGGCTTACTACTGACTTTGCACTCAAGGATCACCCGACTTTGCCTCCTGCGGCCCCCAGATAAATTGAGTTTGAGACCCCTGTAATTAAAACTAAAAGACAGCTAATTGAAGAAATATTCTCACTCAACACATCAAAGGGTTGATATCCAGAATACAAAATGTACTCATGAAGATCAATAAAATATTTTTAAGACTATGAATTTTTGTGGATGAGGCCTAGGGGCCAAGTGGACTCCACATTGAGTGGGAAAAAAAAGAGATCAGGTATAAATACCCAAGCCAAAGTCAACAACAATAGAATCAAGAGTCCCAAACCACAACAAGCTAAACACAAAATGGACCTGTTAAACTAGCAGTCCAGGGGGCTAAGGGTGGAGGTATGGGAGGCATGCTGGGAACTATGGCCAACACTGGTCATGGGAATGGCCCCAGTTCACTGTCACTAAATGCCTGAAATACAACTGTGAAAGATTTGTAATTCACAATGACCTTAATAAAAAATTAAAATAAAAAAGAATATGGATTTTTAAGAAGTGGAAGAATGTAATTTATCTCTAATATGAATGTCCAATTTTTCTAATGTTTCTGTACACTGTTATGAGCATAACATATATTCAAAGGCTGTTGTCATGAGAAGCTATGCTAAGTAAAGGTGGCAAAGGAAACATGGTGGAACCAAAATGTATAAACAAAGGACAGTGGGCAATTGGCATGGGTTTGCTCCCCGAAAGGACGAACAAGGAATATGACAACCTGGGCTAGGGAGACAGTACAGAGATTAAGGTGCAGTGACCATGGTTTGAATCCCTAGCATCACATATGTTCACCCTGAACATGTTCTCTCAACACAGAGCCAGGATTAGCCCCTAAGCCTCATAGTGTGTGGACCCCAAATTAAAAAATAAATATCATATAGGACCAGAGTGATAGCACAGCAGTAGGGCATTTGCCTTGCATGCAGATGAGTAGGAATAGACCTGGGTGTGATCCCTGGCATCCCACATGATACCCAATCCTGCCAGGAGCGATTTCTGAACTCAGAACCAGGAGTAACCCCTGAGTGCCACTGAGTGTGGCCCAAAAATCCAAAAAAAAAAAAAAAGAGAGAGAGAGAACCTATCATAGACAGAAGATAGTCAGAGCTCAAGACCCTTAATGCTACCAGCATGAATCTTCCCCAAATGATAGTCTAGAAAAGACTGCCAATCCATTCTCTGACTTTCCAGCCATATCTTAATATGGTGGCTTTAACAGAAATATTTTGTATTTCTATTTGGTTTGCAGCCACACCCAGCAGTGCTCAGGGATCAGGCAGTACTGGGTTTGGAATCTAAGGCTGTTATATGCAAAGCATGCACTCCTTGGTCTTCCATTTTTTTAAACTGAATCACTATGAGATAAAGTCAATAAGCTGTTGATAGTTGAGATTCAATTATACAGTGTTTCTAAACCTAACACTTCACCAGTATTCACTTTTCACCATGACTTACCCCAGTTTCTCTCCCTTTTAACCCCATCACCCAGCCTGTGTCTAGGGTAAATAGACACTTCTTACTCTTTCTTTTAGGAACCATGCTATGTATTACTGACAGTATATTCTGCATATTACTTTGCCTGCTTTTAGCATCCAGTTCTTGTCCAGTGTGATCCATTGCTATGTATTACTGACAGTATATTCTGCATATTACTTTGCCTGCTTTTAGCATCCAGTTCTTGTCCAATGTGATCCATTGCTATGTATTACTGACAGTATATTCTGCATATTACTTTGCCTGCTTTTAGCATCCAGTTCTTGTCCAGTGTGATCATTCCAACTGTGATGTCACAGATATCACTTCTTTGCCCTGACTGCACCTCCAACCCTATTTCTATTGTCTTTAGGTATTATTCTCCTACTACATTTTTAAGATCCCACAGATGAGTATATACAATCATTCTGTCTGTCCCTCTCTCTCACTGACGCACTTCTCACAGCAACATACTTTTCATATATAAGCAAAAACATTTTAACAGCTGCACAGTGTTTAATTGTGCAGATGTTCCAATCTTTAGACCTTTTTATTTTCTTAATTAATTACTTTATTTAAATACCATGGATACAAGGTTGTTCATAAGACAATTGGGTTTTATTTTGCTTTTTGTTTTTTAATGCTTTCCTTTTTTCACTATTACAAAGTTGTTCATGATTAAATCCAACAATCATCCTTCACCAGTGCACATTTCCTGCCACCAATGTCCCCAGTTTTCTTCTTCCCCACGGCCTGCCTCTGGACAGATAATTTTCTTGTCTCCTCTCTCTTTCTTTCCTTTTAGATATGTGGCTTGCAATACTGTTGCTGAAGGGGTATTGAGACTATAACTTTATCTCCTTTCAGCACCCAGTTCTTGTCTAGAGTAATCATTTCCATCCCTTATGGTCATAATGGTTCCTTCACAGCCCTAAATGCACTCCCCTGCTATTTGTGACAAGCTCTCTACCATGGACTGGTCCTCCTGACCTTCATCTTTATTGTTTCTAAATACTACCATACAATTTTTATTATTTTTATATCCCACAAATGACTGTAATCGATCTTCTATGTCTATCTCTCTCCCTCTGACTCCTTTTACTCAGTACAACACTCTCCATATCCACCCAGGTATAAGCAAATTTCTTGACGTCATTTTTCCTAACAACTGCATAGTATTCCATTGTGTAGATGTACCAGTTTTTTTATCCACTCACCTGTTCTCAGGAGTGTGGGTGGGTTGTTTTCAGATTTTGACTTTAATGAATAGTGCTGCAATGAACATAGGAGTCCAGATGCCTCTTCTGCATTGGTTTTTGGGCCCTTAGGACATATTCCTAAGAGCATTATTGCTGGGTCAAATAGACACTCAAATTTTAGTTTTTTTGAGAATCCATACTGTTTTCCATAAAGGCTGGACCAGTATGCATTCCCACCAAAAGTGAATGAGAGTCCCTTTCTCCACACAACCATATCACACTGGTTGTTCTTGTTTTTCTTGAAGTGTGCCAGCCTCTGTGGTGTGAGATGATATCTCATTGTTGTTTTGATTTGCATCTCTCTGATGGTTAATGTGAAGCATTTTTCACATGCTTCTGTTCATCTATCTCCTCTCTCTATTTTTTGATGATGCTTGTTTTTTTATCCTGTAAAGTTCTACCAGTTCCTTATATATTTTAGATATTAAACCCTTATCAGGTGGTTATTGAGTGGTTAATTTGTCCCATTCTGTATATATGCAGTCTTTGTATTCTAGTCATTATTTCTTTTGAGAAGCAAAAGCTTCTTAATTTAATGTAGTCCCATCTGTTTATCTTTGTTTTTACTTGCTTGGTCAATGATTCCAACTAATTAGTTGGAATATATGCATATACTATTAGCTATCTAATATTTAAAATCTTCAGTACTGAGGTTTACAAGTATAAACTAAATGATAGCACAGCAGTAGAGCATTTGCCTTGCATGAGGCCGACCTGGAAGGGACTCAGTTTGATTCCTGGCATCCCATACATCCTCATGTGGTTCCCCAGCCTGCCAGGGGGTATCCTCTGAGCGCCACAGGGTGTGGCCCAAAAACCAATCAATCAATAATTAAAGTTTTAAAAAAGAAAAAAATAAAGTAAATCCATCCCTAGTTGTCTTTTTGACAGATTATTCATTTAAAAGATTATTTTAAATCTTCCAGATGATAAGGGTATCATGTAGTTCCCAGTAGCAATAATTGACTAAATTATTTCCCCAGGGCTGAAGGGGTTAAAGCCACTTCTCTCTTGCATTCTTTGCTCCTAGAAGCAATACAGCCTGACTTTAAATCACAAAAGCGTAAGAGTGACATAGAGGCCCGGAGAGATAGCACAGTGGTTTTTGCCCTGCAAGCAGCCATCCAGGACCAGAGGTGGTTGGTTCAAATCCCGGTGTCCCATATGGTCCCCGGTGCCTGCCAGGAGCTATTTCTGAGCAGACAGCCAGGAGTAACCCCTGAGCAACGCCGGGTGTGGCCAAAAAAAAAAAAAGTGACATAGAAGTATATGTAGGGGGGGCTGGAGAGAAAGCATGAAGGTAGTGTGTTTGCCTTGCATGCAGAAGGACAGTGGTTCTAATCCCAGCATCCATATGGTCCTTCGAGCCTGCCAGGAGCGATTTCTGAGCATAGAGCCAGGAGTGACCCCCTGAGCACTGCTGGTTGTGACCCAAAAACCAACAACAAAATATATATGTAGGATTCATTACAAAATATTTTCTTAATAAAAAAAAGGGAAAAATTGTCTTAAAAAACATAGTGGAGGGGCCGGAGAGATAGCATGAAGGTAGTGCATTCGCCTTGCATGCAGAAGGACTGTGGTACAAATCCCAGCATCCCATATGGTCCCCCAAGCCTGCCAGGAGTGATTTCTGAGCGTAGAGCCAGGAGTAACCCCTGAGCGCTGCTGGGTGTGAACCAAAACCCACCCCACCCCCCCAAAAAAAACCATAGTGGTCATTTATATTATAAAATACCATAATTCTTTGCTCAACCAAAGATTTCAATAAAGCTGCTTCAAAACTCAGATCTCCCCTAAATAAGTTAAATTAGAAAGTTAAAGTTAAATTAGATTGGTAAGTGGAGAAAATGCAGATGTGCCAAAGCTTGAATTTGAATAACAGGCACCTCTCCAATCAGACTGCTACATTCACAATACCTATTTCTTTCTTATTGCTGTTGTTTTTGAGGGATATAGCCACTGTGCTCAATGATCACTCCTGGCTCTGTGTTTGGGATTACTAATGATGGTGCTCAAGAATTGAACCAGGGTTTGTTACATCACACTTACCATTATACTTATCTCTCCAACTCCACCTATCCTAATGGACCTAAAGTAATGCCTAATAAAAAACTCAAAACCAGGCCAGAGAGATAGCATAGAGGTAGGGCATCCTTGCATGCATTAGGATGGTGGTTTGAATCCCGGCATCCTATATATATATATTCATATATATATTCACATATTATATGTTGGTTTTTGGGTCACACCCAGAGTGCTCAGGGGTTACTCCTGGCTCTATGCCCAGGAATCACTCCCGGCAGGTTCGGGGAACCATGTAGAATGCTGGGATTCGAACTACCGTTCTTCTGCATGCAAGGCAAATGCCCTATCTCCATGCTATCTCTCTGGTCCCAAAATAGCTATATTTTATTTTATTTTTATAAGTGGTTATTTGGGCCATAGATGGCTGTGCTCAGGACCTACCCGTGTTCAAGGATCACTCCTGGCAGTGCTGGCATAAGCATAAGCGACATTGGGGCTCAAACCAATGCTTTAACCTCTGTACTTTATCTCTGGCCCAGAACTGTTTATTTATTAAGGTGCCAGGATTTCAAATTTAGTCAGAGTTGAGTTTTCTCTGAGTTCCCCCATCAGCCTGCCTTCTTGACAGGCACATTTTAAATTTTGGTTGTTGTTGTTTGGGTTTTATGTTTCAGTGGCCTTTTATTTTTTACAACAATAAAAAAAAGTCATCTGTCCTCTTTCTTATTGAGGTAATAATATCTGACAGGAATGCAGGGGTACAATATCACACCACCCCCTATCAAAGTGTCACTGTCTCCCCACCGCTATACAAAGGAACCTTTGCTTCTATTCACCTACCCCTGCAATAACCCCAATTTTGTGGTTGGTGGATATAGTTATTTTCTTTGTTTCTCTTCCTCATCTTAAATTTTCTTTTGTTCAGTTGCATCCCTGGTAGCAAAACCTAAAGGTTACCTTATTTTTTTGAGGCATCTTGCACTGCCATTTTTCACTGCCCTAAAAATTTTCTCTGTGCTGCCTATTCTCTATATATGCTTGCTTCCCCCTGCCTCTTAAGTTATAAAGAACAAAAACTTTCAATGCTCAAGTTTAAGTATAACAAGTCTAATTTCCTAGTATAAGCAGAATAGACATTTAAAAAGAAATGGAGAAATGCAAGGACTGGATTTGGGGTCTGGGGAAATGGCACAGGTTTTGCATGTGAGGGGTTCACAGGTTTAATCCACAGCACCATCACATATGGGCAAGATAAAAAAAAAGTGGGGTAAGAGATGTGGCAGCAGGTAAGATGCTTACTTGGCACATGACCCACTCAAATTTGATATGTAGCACCATATCATGGCATGGAGGTAGGGCATTTGCCTTGCATGCAGAAGGACAGTGGTTTGAATCCCGGCATCCCAGATAGTCTCCCGAGACTGCCAGGAGCCATTTCTGAATGTAGAGCCAGGAGTAACCCCTGAGCACTGCCAGGTGTGACCCAAAAAATAAATAAATAAATGTGGAAAAAAAACAACAGGCAAACATTGCTGAGGGAAAGAGCTAGCACTCACCAAGATCTGTACATTAAGATCTGACATTAAGCTCCACTGAACCTATTGATCTTAAATGTCAATCCTCAAGACCTTGCATTTCAACACTTTGGATTCAGCATTGAATCTTCAATCTACTTGTTTTTAACTCAACACGAAATTGAAAGATTATTATTTTATGGGTCCAGAGAAATTATTTTATGGGGTCAGTACAAGTGGGTACGGTTTTTGCCTTGAATGCGGCCAAGGCAGGTTCAATCCCCAGCACTCTATCTGATCTCCTGAGCACTTTCAGGAGTGCCTCTGAGCAGAGCCAGGAGTAAGCCCTGAACACAGCCAGGTACGGTCCTTCCAAATATTTTAGCAGCATGCTACTTCCTATAAAGATGCAAAATGTCCCAAGTGTTTGTTTCAGCAATACATATACTAACTAAAATTGAAATAATAACAAGATTAGCATGGCCCCTGTGCAATTTGTGAAGTGTTCCATATTTTGACAAAAAAAATGTCACAAAAATGTTTTATAGGGGCTGGGAAGGTGGCGCTAGCCAAGGAAGGACACGGTTCGATCCCTCGGCATCCCATATGGTCCCCCCAAGCCAGGGTCAATTTCTGAGCGCATAGCCAGTAGTAACCCCTGAGCGTCAAACGGGTGTGGCCCAAAAACCAAAAAAAAAAGTTTTATATGTCAGATAAGCATAAAATGCCTGAAAAATACAACTCCTGTCTTGAACTCTTTTTCTAATTATAAAGTAGTACATAATGGGGCCAGGGTATGGCTCAATGGGCTTGAGCAAGGACGCAAAGCACTATAAGCTCTCCTCAAGCATGGTGGCTGTAACTCCGAAGTACCATAGGATGTGGCCCACTGATCAAAAGGAAAAGAAAAAATTAAGTAATACGTAGTGTAATATCATTTAACTTCAGTTTTTGTATTTTGTGAGGTGTTTGGGGGCTAGTCTTTGCTCTATGCTTGGCAGGGGTCATGTGGTATCCATGATCTAACATGGACCTCCCGCACTGAGTAATCTCTAGCTCCACAGTTTGTTAAACAGAGAACATAATTTACTTATAACCCCACCATCCAGAGATGTCCACTATTATTATTATATATACATATTATATATATATATATCTACACCACCATTTTGGAGAATGTTTTATTTGAATATTACTAATAAATTGAATGACTTTTATTCAATGCTTTTTGGATTCTGGCATTCTTTTAAGTGAATTATTGTGTTATTTTACTCCATCCTTTACAACTCTGAGGTCATGGTTATTGTTATCTCCATTTTACAGTTAAGGAAATTGAGGCACAGAGTATCTTTTTTTTTTTTTTTTGGTTTTTGGGCCACACCCGGTGTTGCTCAGGGGTCACTCCTGGCTGTATGCTCAGAAATAGCTCCTGGCAGGCTCGGGGGACCATATGGGACACCGGGATTTAAACCAACCACCTTTGGTCCTGGATCAGCTGCTTGCAGGCAAATGCCGCAGAGGCACAAAGTATCATAATCCATATATATCACATATACATTATTTAATAAGATGACAGATTTACTTTGCATGATATTGTATAACTTGACTGTTTTCCTTATTACAACAGAGATGCCATTGTAATGGCTGTAAAATTTTCCAATGAATAGATGCGCATTTGTACAGTTCTTTAATTTTGAATAATCTAGTTTAAATTTGGTTTTTTTTCTAAGGGGGTCATGTTTGTTATTATGAACAACTCTGGGGGGCACATAGGAGTCACTATTATTTCTATTTTTAATTATTATTTTGGTTTGGGGGGGGTGACACCCAGTGGTCCTCAGGGCTTATTCTTGGTTCAGGGAAGAACTGGGTCTGTATTTAGCACTCATAGTAGTTCTCAGGGACTATTAGGAATTGAACCCAGGTGGCCATGTTCAAATACCTTAATCTCTGTACCATCTCTCTGGCCCTATTACTTACAATTTTAAAATTGAGCTCAAGAGGGTTCCAGGGGATGGAGTAAGAGTACAGAGGGTAAGGCATTTGCCTTGCCCAGTGGTAGGCAACCTTTTTTTTAAACGGAGCCAAATCTCGCCAAAACCACGATTGAAATTTATTTTGAGAGTCACACAGGGCGCACACTGACAGAGGCTAGGAGCAGAGTCCTGACTCCTGGAGCAGCCACCTGGCACACAGAAGAGCCCAATTAAAAGTGGAAAGAGCCACATGTGGCTCGCGAGCTGCAGGTTGTCGACCACTACATATGGCTAACCCAGGTCCGATAATAAGCAACCTATATGGTCCCCCAAGCCTCACCAAGAGTGACCCCTGAGTGCAGAGCCAGGAGTAAGCCCTGAACATTGTTGGGCGTGGCCAAAAATTTAAGCACAGGAAGTTCCAAAAAGTCTGGTCAAGATAACACAGATTATTAGTGGAACTGCTGGGCCTGTCAGATCCTCTTACTTCTAACACTGGCTCTTTCTACTCTGCTGCCAGCTCTTTAAAATACTTACATTTTAATTGCCAGAAGTTGTCAACAACTATACTGAACTGGCAGAATGAAACCAAACTTCATTCATAACCAGGAAGTACTGTGATGGACTAAAATGATCCCCAATCTCTCTCTCTCTCTCTCTCTCTCTGTCTCTCTCTCTCTCTCTCTCTCTGTCTGTCTCTGTCTCTCTCTCTCTCCCTCTCTCTCTCTCTCTCACACACACACACACACACACAAATCTCTGAAACTAGACAATATTATCTCATGCCAAAAACTTTTTTGAGGGGCCGCAGCAGTGGTGCAATTGGTAGAGCATCTGCCTGGCATATGCTAACCAAGGACGGACCGCGGTTAGATCCTCGGCATCCCATATGGTCCCCCAAGCCAGGAGTGATTTCTGAGCACAGAGCCAGGAGGAACCCCTGAGTGTCACCGGCTGTGGTCCCCCCAAAAAAATTCTTTTGAATTAGGTTCAGGATCTTGAGACTAGATGATCCTGGATCATCAGGGTGAGCTCTTAAAACTATTGCAAATGTCCTAAGAATCAGATTTAATACACCAGAGAGTGTGTGGGTATATACCTTGGAGCTCTACGTCATTGTAAACAAGCCTTGGAGTGCTGGTAGATGCCAGCAGTGGGAAACGAAAGGATCCTTCCCAAAAATATTTTAACCCTATCTTTATCTAAGCACCATGATGACAAACATGTTTGTAGTTGGGTTTAAGTCATAAAAAGTGCAACCTTCCCACCAATGCCCCCCCCAATTCCTCCTCCCCCACTTCATGCCTGATGGCATTCTATTTTACTATCATTGTCATAATAGTTGTTGGTGTCGTTATTTCTCTAATTGCACTCACCACTCTTTTCTTGTTTTGTTTTGTTTTGGTTTTATATTTTGTTTTTTGGTCACACCCGGCAGCGCTCAGGGATTTCCCCTGGCTCTATATGCTCAGAAATCACTCCTGGCAGGCTTGGGGAATCATATAGGACACCAGGATTAGAACTACTGTCCTTCTGCATGCAAAGCAAACGCCCTACCTCCATGACATCTCTCTGGCCCTGCACTCAACACTCTTTGTGGTAAGCTTCATATCATGGGCCGGTCCATCCAGCTCTCATCTCTATTGTCTCTAGGTATTATTACCATACTGTCTTTTATTTTTCTTAAAACCCATAGATGAGAGAGACTATTCTGTATCTATCTCTCTCCCTCTGACTCATTTCCCTCAGGAGAATAGTTTCTATGTCCATCCATGTATAGGAAAATTTCATGACTTAATTTTTTCTGACGGCTGCATAGTATTCCATTGTGTTTATGTCACAGTTTCTTTAGCCACTCATCTGTTGTCACACATCTGCGTTGTTTCCAGATTCTTGCTATTAGTAAATAGTAAATAGTTTAACTTAAAAAATAGTGTAAATAGTGCTAGAATGAATATAGGCATGCAGAGCTCATTTTTGTATTGTGTTTTTTTGTTCCGAGAGTATATCCCTAGGAGTCGTATTGCTGGATCATATGAAGCTCAATTTCCATTTTTTTTTTTCAGTAAACTCGATATCATTTTCCAGAAAGATTGGACGAGATGTCCTTCCCACCAGCAGTGAATGAGAGTGCTTTTCTCCTCACATCCCCGCCAGCACTGATTGTTCTTGTTCTTTGTGATATATGCCACTCTCTGATGTGAGATGTTGTTTTGATTTGCATCTCCCTGATGATTAGTGATGTGGAGCATTTTTCATGTGCCTTTTGGCCATTTGGATTTCTTCTTTGAGGAAGTTTCTGTTCATTTGTTCTCCCCATTTTTTGATGTTGTTAGATGTTTTCTTTATGTTAGGTTCTGTCAGTATCTCGTATATCCTAGATATTAGCTGCTTATTTGAATGGCTATTCTAGTATTGGCTATTGGCTACTGGCTATTAGTATTGGCTATTCTGAGCCAGTCCCACCCAGATTTACATGTAAGACCATCTATTTTGGGGTAAAACCAAGTTGTAAACATATAGATACAAAGGAACAAGGGATGATCTTTTTTGGGTAAAATAAGGTGTAATCTAACAGAAATGCACTGAAAAGAATTATTTTACACAGAGGAACAGTAATGAGAAAGTGAGATATAGGAAGCAAAGGACCTGTAATGACCAGAGCACATACCACAGGAAGGTGTGTGTGTGTGTGTGTGTGTGTGTGGTCTTCATAGAGAACCAGAAATTGGTGAACTGGGTTGCATATCTACAATAATGTGGACTGAGGCATAGAGGTGATGTTTTCATAGATTCAGAGATTGTATTGGCATTGGTTTTAGTTTTTGGATCATACCCATCAATGCTCAGGACTTATTCTTGGCTCTGCACTCAAGGATCAATTCTGATGGACTTGGGGGACCATATGTGGTGCTAGAAATTGAACCCAAGTTGGCTACCTGCAAGATAAGTGTCTACCCACTGTACTATTGCTCTGGACTAAATTTGGAAATATTCTTTTGTTGTTGTTGTTGGGCCACACCCAGTGATGCTCAGGGGTTACTCCTGGCTATGGGCTCAGAAATTGCTCCTGGCTTGAGGAAACATATGGGACGCTGGGGGATCAAACTGAGGTCTGCCCTAGGTCAGTCATGTGCAAGGCAAACACCCTACCACTTGCACCACCACTCCAGCCCCATAAATTTGGAAATATTCCTATATTTCCTTATCTGCTTCTGATAGGCAATAGAATGGCAGTTAGCTTCTAGCTATTTTAAAAGTCTGTTTTTGCTTTGAAGCCTGGGAGGTTCATTTCTAAAGGTGCTCAGAGCTTACTCTTGGCTCTGTGCTCAGGAGTTTACTCCTGGCAGTGCTCAAAAGACTATATATGATGCTAAGGATGGAACTGGGGTCAGCAGCATACAAGAGAAGTGCCTTAAATACTGAGAGTCTACTCTGTGAATCAAATGTAGCCCAGATGATTTTCCACAGATGGAACAAGAAATGTGAAGGCTGGGTAGACTAAATCACATTAGATTTCAAATAGGCAATTACTTGGGCTTCTAAGGAGACCTGCTCTGAAAGTGTCCTGGAATATGTGTGGCCACTGCCAAAAATTTACCCCAACAAAGCAAAATCTCCAGTTAAACAGTGCAGGAACCTCGTCATCCATCAGGAAGGTTTTGAAAGGTATAAAAAGCCAAAGGCCACTCTTTCCCAACGAACCCTAGTAGAACAAAACAAAATGATGTAACCTGGGCTATGATGGTTGTGATGATATATATCATTTCTGAAATTCTTCCTACTTATTCCTTAATTCTACAGATAGAACTTCTACTTCTTTTACTTGCAACTGGCTCAAAAGCTAGGACATCTTCACTGCCAATCTTGCCAGATGTGTAGCACCACAACACTTTCTTGGCATCCAGACCATTAGATTTCCAGAAAAGGCACTCGGCCATCATTAACTCAGGCCTCTGGAATTTTCCATCCCTGGCTAAAGTAAATATCTTTTACAAAACGAAAAAAACAGTGATGGTTCCATCCTAGGGAGTACACTTTTCCTCTTTTTAAGTCCAACCCTGAGAGAGGAAAGGAAGAGGTAGGAAAAGATGGGAAAGGAATAGGGGTGGCTGATAGGACACAGCAGGAAAGAACTGAGAGACAGGCTTGGAGGAAGATACCCAAACTAGAAGCTCCCCAGAGTCTGACAAAGGGAAGAAGAAGCACAGGAATTGGTTGTGCCACCTGAACAATGGATACCATCTATGGAAACAACCAAAATTGTCTATAACATTACCAGGATCCAAGCCTCTACCAGAGAAGACCTACCACTTCTTTGGCATTGACTTACTCCAAAGAGTACTCCCAACACCCAGCAACAGTCTGCATGCAGGACAGATCGCTCCGCATTGAATGGTATGCTGAAACTAGAGGATGCTCCACATCAGCCTGACATCGATGAAAGAAATGCACAGAATCCAGTCTTTAAATATAAGAATCTGATACCAACAATAGCTAAAGTGTGAAAGTTTCACCGTGACCACGGAGAATGACTCAGGTTTGATGGACTGGTATGCCTGGAACCCAGAGTCGGTCTTATGCCAATAAACTTCTGGGGTGAGGCCTTTTTGTAATCAAGCCAAGGATTTTTTTCCATTTTCTCCATTTTTCCGGACCTATGCAAACAACGGTGATTGCCACTATCACACCTTTACTATTTTTTTTTACTCTTATCCTTTAAGGAAAAAAAATACAACTTACTGAACTTAAAAACAAATAACTGGGGCCGGGCGGTGGCGCTGGAGGTAAGGTGCCTGCCTTGCCTGCGCTAGCCTAGGACGGACCGCGGTTCGATCCCCCGGTGTCCCATATGGTCCCCCAAGAAGCCAGGAGCAACTTCTGAGCGCATAGCCAGGAGTAACCCCTGAGCGGCACAGGGTGTGGCCCAAAAACCAAAAAAAAAAAAACAAAAAAAAAACAAATAACTGTAGTAGAATGCCTGTCTCGAATACAGGCAGGGGATGGGAAGGGGGAAGGGGGTAATGTTACACTGGTGAAGGGGGGGTGTTCTGGTTATGACTATAACCCAACTACGATAAAAAATATATTTAAAAAAAAAGAATTGGTTGTGCATGAGATCTGCTGGAAGGGCTGGAAGACTGAGCCAGATTCAGACAGTCAGGGAAGTACAGAGAGTATCTCCAGCAGTGATGTTGAAGGAACATCTAAATCTGCTAAAAGCAGTTAACTGGGTAGTAAATGATACAAAGAGAAAGAAGAAATCAAGTTGATAGGGAGAGGAAGAGGATGTAGTCATTAAGAGAAAGTGGGAACACTCCAGGAGAAAGTCCCAAGGGAAGCCGATATTGCTTACAATTCTATCCAACAGGGGTCACTGCTTCAAAAAATCCAGTCTGGTGCCAAGGGAGCAGGAGAGGAGTTTGAGTACATGCCTACAAATTGGTGTCCCAAGCATGATGTCCCAAGCATAGTTGGGTGCAGCCCTAGAGGCCCCAGGTCCATCAGGGGGATTCCCAGCACAAGACCTATTTCCAGCACAAGACCTATTCCCAAAACAAGACCTATGTTTTGCATCCTCAGGCCTTTGTTTTGATCCGCCAGCCTGGTAGATGCAGAGTGGTCAGTGGGGCCCCTGAACTTGTGTTTTGTTTTGGGGATCACACCTGATGTTATTCAGGGCTATGTCTTGGCTCTGTGCTCAGGAATCCCTCCTGGAGGGATTTGAAGAACCAGATAAAATTCAGGAATCTAACCAGGGTCAGCTGCATGTCTGCTAAGCAAGCACCCTACTGGCTGACTGTATGTACTCTGGCTCTCTCTGGCCCTTTTGCTCTTCTTTCACGTTGTTTCTGTTTTGTTTTGTTTTGGGGCCACACCCAGTGACGCTCAGGGGTTACTCCTGGCTTTGCGCTCAGAAGTTGCTCCTGGCTTGGGGGACCATATGGGACAATGGGGGATCGAACCTCGGTCCGTCCTAGGCTAGTGCGTGCGAGGCAGATGCCCTACTTGCTTGCGCCATGGCTCCGGCCCCTCTTCTTCCATATTGTAAACAATATGCCATATTAGTACCTCCATTCTTGTAAAAAGACCATCTGGTCCCTTCCCAGGACCTAATGACCACTCATCTCTGACCCCACATCAGTAGCAGAGTTCAGTTTCAACCATACTAGACAGTGGAGATTCCCAGAGGGGCCACTGTCATTGAGGATCTGGAATTCCCCTACATTATAAGGGCACATTCTGGGTGTCCTCACACTTCCAACTGATGCACACATGACAGTCACTGGTAATTCCAACTCTCCCAGACTGAGGAGTGTGGCCAGTGTAAACCAGCATACACAAAGATAGTCTGTCCAGAGTGGGTCCCCACCTTGGGCCCTGAATTACCTACCACACTAGGTTTCCAACACCCTGGGCCGTGAAATACATTCAGCAGGTTGGAAAAGACAGGACTGATTAGTTCCAAATGATTCAAAGTGCTTAGGAGTCATTATTTAAAAATTTGGTGCAGGAGCCGAATATTATATATATATATATATATATATATATATATATATATATATATATATATATATATATATATATATATATAGTACAGTGGTAGGGCGTTTGCCTTGCATGTAGCTGATCCACAATGGGCCTGGGTTCGATCCCCCAGCATCCCATATGTTCCCCCGAGCCTGCCAGGAGCGATTTCTGAGCACAGAGCCAGGAATAACCCCTGAGCACCACCGGGTGCGGCCCTTTAAAAAAAATAAAAATGTGATGCTGCTTACCCTGGAAAAAGAGTCTAAAGGTTAAGGCACTGGCTTTCATGTGGCCAACCCAATTTACTTCCAGCACTACTAGTAGTGACCCCTGACACGGAGCCAGATATAAAATTCCCTCCAAAAGAAAATTAGTAGCATTTTTGTGAACAGAAATACTTCATAGCTACTTCATTCATTGTTTGAGGGGAACAAAGGATGGTCCCACTCAGCAGTGCTCAAAGTCCCTGTAGTGTTCAAGAAACGACAGAGTGTCAGGCTTCAAAGTTAGGGCTGACATAAACCATGTGGCTACAGTCTTCTGAGCCATGTCCCCATCAAAATCACACAGTAATGCCACTCTTTTATTATAATACTAATTAACAGAATAAAACTGGTCTTCTCACACATTTTTCAATGAAAGTCAGTTTCTAAGAACCTATGAAAAAATCAAGAGGAAACTTTTGGAGGGGGGGGGGAGGTTGGGAGCACAACCAGCAGTGCTCAGGGCTTACTTCTAACTCTGCACTCAGGAATCTCTCCTGACCATGCTGGGGTTGTAGTGGACATCAAACCAGGGTTAAAGTGCCCTACCTACCATACTATCTGGCCTCATAGGAGGTGACTTTTTAACAGAATAGTTTTCTCTAAATTTCATAGCTAACTGATTTGAGTTCGTGCCTCCCTTTCCTGAATAAATATCAACTAACCACTTTGGTCCCAGATAGAAATGCTCCATTTAGCTTGTCTAATTTCTAAAGCGTTTCATTTCTTCCTGTCTGAAGCTAAAAATAAATTCCAGTCCTCATTAAGTAGTGCTCATATTTTCATCTCTGTCTTTGGGTCTATTATAATGAAGAACTATGTCCCTTACTTTTTATCCTTCCGTTTTCTTAGATTAAGTCCTTGTCTGGCTTCCCCTCTTTTATCCTCCCAACAACCTTGTCCTAAGTAGATTTTGTCCTTTCAGTAAATCCATTTTATCCCGATTTAAATCCAAATTTGCTCCATTCCATTATTCCATTTCCAATCAGTGGACAGTTCCTCCGCTTCCTGGCCATTCAAGAAAGTTCTGAAAACATTTCCCTCGGGGTTCGCATCACCAGAAGTCTCTCTTCCTTCAGTTTAAGCTCAGCTTTCACTCACTCTAGCTCACTCTCCACCAATACGCTTACCTTCGAGTTCCTTAGGTATATACCTTAGTCTCGAATTTACTCCAGTTTTAAGGCATCAACTCTCATTAAACTCACTGACCACAGAATATGGCCCCTGTCTCACCCATAAACCATCCCTACAGATCAAGGCCAGTGGAAAAGAGGAAAGCCCTAAACAAAAAGTAGCAAGTAAATCAGGAAACGAAAATGAAAGGAAATCATATCTATCAGCCAGGTTCAAAGTGCCTATAATTTAGAAAAACAAACTCCAGTTTCTAAAGAAGAGCTAAATAAGGCTACAGTTACTGCTTAGTCGGTTATGAACATATTAGAAACCAATTTAAGATCGACTGTACTGAAAACACTGAGATAGCTTATGTGGAAAATCAAAACTGTCAAGGGGA
Organism: Suncus etruscus; assembly: GCF_024139225.1. Classification (NCBI taxonomy): domain Eukaryota; kingdom Metazoa; phylum Chordata; class Mammalia; order Eulipotyphla; family Soricidae; genus Suncus; species Suncus etruscus. The sequence goes on from NC_064868.1 coordinate 119,090,390, forward strand.
AAATGAAGAACAGAATGGAACAAAACAAAGATATCTTTTGTCTCTATAGACTCCAAGGTGGCGCACTACTCTGTAGTGTTCAGGGGATACACCTGGTTCTGCCCTCACGGGTCACTCCTCGTAGTGCCTCAGATTGAACCAGGTCAGTGACATGCAAGGCCAGGCAAGCACCATAACCCCTGTATCATCCCTCTGGCACTTCTGTACAGATCTTTAAACATTTCATAGCCAGATCTATTATTGAAAGTTAAAAAAAAAAAAGAGGCCTGGTTACAGAACACAGCCATGGCTAATAAAGATGTAAAAATAGAAAATGAATCCCAGTCTATGAGAGATTGCTTCCTCGGGTCAGCAGAACACTCTGCTTTAGCTCTGTGTGAATATAATACTCACCGGCTAAAGAAGGGGCTAATATGAATCCACTTTGGTGGGACATTCTGGCAGTGTATGTCATCCCTAAGACAGATGCAAGTGGCATGCGCTGGGGAGGCAAGGTTTTTTCTGTTTATTTCTTCCTTGAAACCATCACCAAGACAGAAAGAACCACAGAGACTGTCCACTATTTCTCTCAATTCCAGTTTTTTGCAAATTGTTGTGAAGAAGTGGTCCTGGGTTGTTCTGGAATTACCAAGAAGTCTATATGCCCAGTCTAACTTGACCTTCAGGATGGATGAGGTATGGTGGTGTCTCTCACACAGGATACATGAAAGGTCAATACTGAAGATGTGCAAGCCAAAGGTTGTTCTTGGTGAAGTGAACTCATCTCTTTCTCTTCTACACTCCCATCCACACCCTTACCTTCCTACTCTTTTCTTGAGCTAAGAGTGGAAAATTCCATAGGCCCGAGCTGGCTATTTGCCTGCCTAGTGTCTGGCCAGCTTGTATCCTGAATCACCTCAAGTCTGAAAAGCAGTGCCTACTTACAGGAACTCCAGACTGAGCGAGTCTTGTGTGGGAGAAAAAATTTTAATTATGAAGACTTTAAGAAAACATTCAAACTGAAATTGCAGATGGCAAACCTGTAAGTGCTTTCTTTCAGCCAAAATTCTCAAAAGGGGGGTATTCGTCCTTTACTTTTGTAAAGAGTTCTGCACCTGGTGAGCTAATTTGCTTAGTCTATCAGAATCCTTTTTCTCCTCCATCATCAGGTCAGTGTCCCTGTGGAGAAGCCATGTGATACAGAATCACACCCTCCCTCATCCTCCAGCCAGGCCTGCTCGGTGGGCAGAAAACTGTTCCCCAAATGTCCATCTTAATCCCAGAATATTTGACTATGCTACTTTGTGTGGCAAATGTGACTGAGGAATTTAAGAGCATAAGACTGTCTGCCATGGTCAATGTGGGACCAATTTTCCTTAACTAGTATCCTTCTAGTTGAGGAAAGAAGCAAAGCAGTCAAAGATTTGACAAAGGGACTGGGGCTATAGCAATTGCCTTGCATGCAATCAGCACAGGTTTTATCCCCAGCATTTTATATAGTCCCATTATCCCTGCCAAGAGTGCTTAGAGTCAGACAGGAATAACCTCTGAGCATCACTGGGTGTGACTCAAAAACAAACCAAAAAGAGATGACAAAAAACAGTATGAGAGTTCACATTATAAGAAAATTTTGAACCACCATAGCAGGCTTGAAGAGGGAGGAAGGAGCCCAAAGCCAAGGAATGCAGGCAGCCTCTAGAAGCTGAAATGGGCAAGGTAATGGATTTTCCCCTTAAGTCTCTGGAGAGTGAGGCTTGCCAACACATTGGCTTTAGCTCAGTAAAACCCATTTTAGCTTTCTGACCTCAAAAAATGTGAAATAATCAATTTGTGTTGTTCTCCAACCCTTCGGGGACATTTTATGACGACAGCCATAGAAAAGTAACACACTTTATAAAGAGTACTGGTGGGGTTTTCTCATCTCAAACACTTTTCTTCCCCTGAATTCTCTAGGAAAATATTCAGCCTCCTTTAATCCACAGTTCTTTGGGCTGAAAATAGCAGTTACATGATCACTGGTTAGGAAAGAATTCTGTAAATGGTCAGAAAACTAAGGCAAGGATCAGATGCAGGGTAAGGGATCAACACAAGGATATAGTGGCTGAGATAATGATATATTAGGTCAGGAAAGACTATAAAACTCAGTGACTTCAAATTCATTTGTGGAAGGAAAAAGCTGGATCCACCCCCATTAGTATTCAAGACTTGTTCCTGGCAATGCTCAGGGAACCAAGTGATGCTGAGATTCAAACCAGGGTCAGCTGGTTCAAGGTGTAGATCTATTGCACTATCTGTATGGCCCTGGAAATGCATTTTTTGAAAGAAAAAAAAAGGCAAGGGTCCTTGGGAGGGAGAGGGAAGAACACTGATGATGGGTATGGTGGTAGACTCATGCCCATGAGAAACCATTACTAATGGTACTATAAACCACAGAACCTCTATCAATAAAAAATTTTAAAAATATGGCAGAACCAGCACTCTCTCCAATACCTGCCATCCAGATCCTGAACTCAGAAGATGTCTCCTGTTTCAGGGCCTCTGAGCTCAGAGTGTAGCTAAATCACAAGTGGTAAGCAGAGTAGAGCCAACTCCATGCAGAAAGTGAGGGAAACGAGAGTGGGAGCTGGAATTCTATGACAGAAGGGAAGCCAGATGTCTTCTGGAATTCTCTTTGGGCTCTCCTGATGAAAATTCCAGCAGGTGATTGGGGCTTTTTGTTTGTTTGTTTTGGTTTTTCCCCTATTTGGAAGCTACAAATAGAAGCCTCTCCACACCATTATGATGGTCCTATATGGAGGAGCAATTCCCAGACTACCATTCCACATACCAACTTTCTTTGTTGCATGCATGATGCACGCAACAGAGCATGATGGAAACATTATCCTGGCCACTCAGAGGGAGAACTCTTGCATCTTATGATTTATCTAATAATGCTACATTTTTTTGGCTTTTGGGGCCACATCTGTTTGGTGCTCAGGGGTTACTCCTGGCTAAGCCTCAGAAATTGCCCCTGGCTTGGGGGAACATATGGGACACCGGGGGACCATATGGGACGCCAGGGGATGGAACCACGGTTCTTCCTTGGCTAGCGCTTGCAAGGCAAACACCTTACCTCTAGCACCACCTCACCGGCCCCTATAATGCTACATTTTTGATTCAGAGCCTTCCTACACAGGTATCTTGATGGCTAAGTTATGGGCTGCCTGCTTTGGGTCTTTAGGGAACTTCTGAATGTACCAAAATGTTCTCAAACTTGTTAACCGATGAAAATGACTCTGCCAACAGTGCTCTTCACTCATACCATGAACACTATCACAAGAACCAGCCTGTCCTGAAGTTGATCGTTTCCCAAGTGGGAATGCTAAACTACTACCAAAGAAACATCATGGTCTGAGAAGTTCATACGTTCATATGTTGTTAGTTGTTGTTGTTGTTGTTGTTGTTGTTGTTGTTTTGATTTGTGGGCCACACCTAATGGTGCTCTGGGCTTACTCCTGGCTCTGTATTCAGGAGATATTGGGAGTGAACAAGGATCAGCCACTTGCCATCACTGTACTCATACTATTGCTCCAGGACTATATTAATTTTTAGATAGGAAAAAGAACTAAAAACAGTTCCTTGAAAAATGATCCCAGGTGTCTCCACAGAGCCAGTGTTATGGAGATTTCTTTTTTCCAGAGAGTTATTCAAAGAGCAATGAGGAGAATGGCCAATTGCAAACAGAACTCACAATCCTCAGGCTGACTTTGGCAAGGAAAAAGTTATCCCGCTCCTGCCCACATTTCTCATGGACAACCCCACCCCTTTACTTTCTATGTCCTCACCTCCTACTTCCCCACGAAAGAGGCTTAAGCCTGGACAGAAATAAACGGTGTTTCCCAATTGAAGGAGATCATTACCAAAACCACACAAAAAGAGCTTTCTGCACTTGATTTATCGTGAAATCTGGGCACGAATTAATGTTCCTTTACATGAGTAAGTCAAAGGAATGAGACACCAGGCCCTCATTACCTTCTGTCATTTAGTAATCAGGACTGCCTTCCTTGAACCCCTACCTCTGTTTCCCCACTGACAGAATACATGACCACAAGGTGCAAGGTGTTGGCCTTTGATAAAAATGCCAGGCAATGGCATAAATCACCACATATTTGACTCTTCATAAAACTGAGGCTTAAAAAAAAGTGAACACTGAAAAGCCATCCCAGGGCCAGAAAGATGACTCAAAGGGCTTAATGCATACTCTGCATACAGGAGTATGGGATCACTGACACCACCTGATCTACAGAGTACAATTGGGTATGCCTCAAGAAATCAAGAACCCCGCCCCCCCCAAAAAAAAAGGAAGAGAAGAAAGAGCATGCCTCACAAAAACACTCCTGACACACTTCACAGAAATTCTTGAGCTCAAGATGACCCATATCCAAAAGCTTGGAAGAACATTTGATTTGTCGGTGAAATCTCACCCAGCAAAAGATTTCAGTCATTCTGGGAAAGCGACAAGATGAGAAAGCTGAATTATATCGGACATTCTTAGCAGCTTGAAACACAGATAATCAATCCTAAGTAGTCAGGAAAGGTAAAAACACAACATCCTGTGAACAATGTATTCAATGGGCAATAAAAGAAGATAAAGAAGAATGCCAGGAAATCATTAATAGCAAGTTTTGGCGTGACCATGCGCGTTGTACACAGACAATAGGTGAGCCATGTGTCACCCAAAGAGTTGGCATGTTTTCCATGGTACTGACTATGCTGAAAATCTCTCTGCCATTTTCTCCTGCTGCCATCAGGCCAGTCATCAAATAAAAAAAATTGTTCACTTCTCAACGACTTTTAAGGTTTGAATTTTCTCAATAAAATATGTATTTCCAAATTTTATCATGACAAAAGCATTGAATTTCAACATTGATTTTATGTTTTTTTTTAATTTGGGAAGGAGTAATCACTCCTGGTGGTGATGGGAGGAAGGGTAACATTGATGCCAAGAATAAATTCTAGGACTCCCACATGTAAAACATGTGCTCCTGCCCAATGAGCTATCTGTCAGGCCCTCACATGACTGCTATCGGTGAAGATTAGTGAGAGAGATGTGAATCAAGGTTTTGGTTTTGGGGCCACACTCAGCGATGGTCAGGGCTTACTCCTGACTCAAGGATTACCTTTGGCAGGCCCAGGGGACCGTATGGTATCAGGGATCAAACCCAGATCAGCCCACTTGCAGGAAAAATGCCTTATTCACTGTACTATCACTCCATCCCTTCATAAAGTCTTGAGAGGGAAAGAAAGATACACCAAAAGTCTGTCCTTCCTTTCAGGGCCTAACCCTCCTCTTGCCAGCCTTCTATATAAACTACTCTGAATAGTGCTACTATCAACAGGTGCAATACATGTTCTCTGGACTGGCACACCTTCTCCCCATGCAGAGGACATAGAATAGAGTACACCTCACAACTGGAGGACTGCACACATAAAGATACTCAAAATATAAAAATCACCAAAAACCCAGAGCCTGAGCTCACATCCGCTCAGCTCTTCAAGTGTCACATGTAGTTAGAAATAGAAACTACCAAGAACCTAATAATGTGTCAACTTATTTTTTATAAAGGGTATGAAGATGGGCTCATTTGTGTAGATTAAGTTCTGGGTCATGATTTTAAGCAAGTGAGGAAATGTATGATCAAGGGGCTCTGAGAAAAAGTCAGTGTCCCCCCCCCCCAATAAAAACACCTGGTGCTCCTCACACATTGGGAACACACCCTGCAATTCTGTCTGGGATCTCCAGCACCACAACAGTGTGCAAAGTCAAGTACACTCCAGCCAGCTGCTTGTGAGCATAACAATAAAAAAGTCCGATTTCCAATGAGCAATTGACAACTAAAAGAAGCAAAATTCATAGAGTCAGAAATTCTATGGCCAATAAGAATTGTGTGAGCACAGAAGCAACTCCCCACTAGAATGCAAATAAGCACCAGCATTAAAGGAGCACAATCCCCCACAACAAGACAGTATGCAACCCCTGGCAAGAGCTACAGCCCAGTGTTCAACCACCAGCAAGCCTTGCAACTAAGATTCTGAGCACTATGGGGACGGAGTGGTGGCGCAAGTGGTAGGGCATTTGCCTTGCATGTGTTAATCTACTACAGACCACGATTCGATCCGCCGGTGTCCCATATGGTCCTCCAAGCCAGGAGCGATTTCTGAGCACATGGCCAGGAATGAACCCTGAGCATCACTGGACATGCCCCCCCCAAAAAAAAGGAACTCCCCCCAAAGATTCTGAGCACCACAAGCATGGCCACCTCAGAATCAATAAAGGAAAGGATGGAGGAAAAGCAGTAAGGCTGAGGACATAGGTCAGTTGGAGAGCATTTGTCTTGTATTCGTAATGCCCTGAGTTGGATCCCCAGCACCACCATAAATAAGGGTTCACCGAGATAATACAAGGGTTTAAAGTACTAGCCTTGGATGCAGCCAACCCTAATTTGACCCCCAGTTTGACCCTCAGCAAAGCAAATGGTCTCCTGAGCACTGCCAGGAATGATCCCTGAAAATAGAACCATGAGTAACAGGCCAGAGAGATAGCACAGTGGTAGGGCATTTGCCTTGCAAGCGGCTAACCTGGGACAGGCCCAGGTTTGATTCCCAGCATCCCATATGGCCTTTCAGTCTGCCAGGAGCTATTTCTGAGCACAGAGTCAGAAGTAACCCCTGTGCACCTCCAGGTGTAGCCCGAAAACAAAAACAAACAAAAAAAGAAGCATGAGTAAGCCAACAGCAATTACAGGTGTAACTCCAAAACAAAACATACCCCAAACATATACAATCTAATAAGCTAAAGTGCCAGATTCCCTTCTGCCACTTTCCCTCGATTCATTTACTCCCCCCCCCCCACGACTGGTTTTGCCCACTAGAAAATCAAGAAACCATGAGAAAAGGGGTATAGGGTCCATTCTGTATGCAAAGTCCTGCACTACGGGCTTCACACATAACAACTTATTGAAAGATTTCAACTAGCCCAGAAGTTGGTTATCAATGCAGAGGTTACAGAAGATTAAATAACGGGGCCAAGGTCATCCAACAGTAAGTCATTAGGCTGAACTCTGAACTGAAAGGGAGTAATTCCAGGTCTTTGCTCCTCAACTTATTTAAGCAGCAAACTCTAAAGTGCATTACTAAATGCCCAATTACCATTCAGAGGTGAGGGCTGAAGGAGGGTGGGTGGGCTTCAAGACCCAAAAAGTGGGGCCAGAGCAATAGTTGAGGCTACAGTTTTTGTCTAGAAGGCAGATGACCAGAACTCCATATCAGGCACCCCATATGGTGTGCTCCCCACTCCAAAAAAAGTGCTGGAGTGATAATACAGCAGTAAGGCATTTGTCTTGCAAGCAGCCAAACTTAAGTTCTATCCCCAGTATCCCATATGTTTCCTAAGCCTGCCAGGAGTGATTTCTGAATGCAGAGCCAGGAATAGCTCCTGAGTGCTTCTGGGTGTGGCTCAAAACCCATCCACCCCCGAAAAAAACAAGAGATGATGAAATGATGAGGGGGAGACAGGGGTCAAAAAGATTCAGCAACATCACTGTTGATAAGGAAGGCCAGTGCTAACTATTCAAACCTCAGAGTCAGCAAAACTGAAATCATAAAAGCCAAACTTTGAACAACTAAATTTGAAAAATTTGCCTGTCAAGGTGACAGGTCAGGGGCAGGGAACAGGAAGGAGTAGCTCAGAATACTGTTGGAAGGAATGGACACTGGTGATGGGATTGGTTCTAGAACACTCTATGTCTAAAACTTAACTATGAATAACTTTATAAATCAGTACTGTAATAAGAATTTTTTTTTGGTTTTTTAGCCACATCCGGTGACGCTCAGGGGTTACTCCTGGCTATGCACTCAGAAATCGCTCCTGGCTCGGGGGAACATATGAAACGCTGAGGATCCAACCACTGTATGTCCTAGGTCAGCCGTGTGCAAGGCAAATGCCCTACTGCTGTGCCACCGCTCCAGCCCCAGTAAGAAATAATTTTTAAAATAAAAGAGCAGAAGAGGTATCTGCTTCTGAGTGGGCTAAGATGGCAAGTCAGTGGTATCCATGAATCTTGTCTTCCTGGCAAAAACTAAAGGAACCCAAGAAATTTCTACCCCAACACACACAATTACTGTTAGGAGTTACAGAAAAGAAAAGGTTTCTGGCCTTCTCTTTCATATTTCAAAATAATAATAATCTTTCACAATGCCTATTGGTTTCACCCTTCAGAAAAAAAGCACAAGCAAGTAGGTGAATGACTTATCTGAAGAGTCTCTCAACAAAGGAGTTTTCAGATATGGAGCCTTGGAAATTCTGGATGGTAAGCGAACACTTTGTACAATCCACAGAGCAAAGGAAGAGGTTAAGGTGAGTTCCCCAAGGACAGTATCTGCACATTTCTCCAGAACAGACATGATCGTGTAGTTCCCCTCAGTGATGCTGGAGGCTACTCCTGAAGCTGCACTTGGGGGTGAGTGATTGGGGGGACCATGCAGTGCGAGGGGTGAAATCAGGGTCAGCTGTGAGTCAAGGACAGTCAAGGGCTCAACAGCATGAGACCCTGGGTTCAAGCCTCAGAATTTCAAAAAAAAAAAACATTAAAAAAATGGAGTGACTTTTGTGTGAGAATGTGAGAAATACCAGTGAGACAATAACTATATATTATCAAAAGCCTATTTATACTGCTCAATGCAGAGACAACCAAATCCTTGAAAAATGTTAAGGATCACCCCCAAAGAGTGCCTGGGTAGAGCAGTGATGATGTTAGTAAATGGAGATGGCCAGCAGAATCCAAGCCAAGGACAGAATGGGCTGAATAGAAACTGCCCACAGGAAGTTCCAGGTTCCTCTCTGGGCACTGCATGGTCCCTCAAGCAGAACCAGGTGTACGTCAAAATAAAATTAAGGGCGCTGTGCTCCCTCCTCCTCTACTTCCGTCATCCAGACTTAGCCTCTTGAAACTCCAGATCCTCTCTTGCAAACCTTGGCAAGGCCAACTTCCAGTCACCCTTCTAACTGGAAGTCTGGGGCTGGCCTCCAGGACCATTTCTGCTCCCCACCCTTCCCCATTTCCCTAATCACCCCCCAAGGTACAAACCTCTTTCTCAGCTACTCTAGAATCCAATCTCCGGTCTGCTCAGTCCTGGCTTCTCCTTCCTTTCTTGATACCCCCTGGGCATCCTTTCCACTCTTCTGTGCCAAAATGGAACCCTTCAAGCTCAGCTTTTCCCTAGAATGTTCTCTCCCTTGCCTTCCTTTTTTTTTTTTTTTTTTTTTGATTTTTGGGTCACACCCGGCAGCTCTCAGGGGTTACTCCTGGCTCTATGCTCAGAAATCGCTCCTGGCAGGCTCAGGGGACCATATGGGATGCCGGGATTCAAACCACTGACCTTCTGCATGCAAAGCAAATGCTTTACCTCCCTGCTATCTCTCCGGCCCCGCCTTCCTTTCTTAACTGCAACCTGGCTTTACTCTGACAATTCTCTCAGGTGTGGGGGTGGGGCTGGCTCTCTTCTACCACCCCCACCCACAAGTGAGTTTTTGTTTCCTCCTGTGCAACCAAGCTAAAACCCCTCAGTCACCTTGCCTCTGCTGCTTCAGCTATCACCCTGTTTTGTTTTATTTTGTTTTCAAATCGCCCGATCTTGTTCATTTGATCACTAAACATTTAGCTGTTTCTTACATCTTCTCTTCATTCTCACTGACTCATTGAATCACACTATTAACTAGTGGCTTGGCCTACCCTCACCCCAACATCTTGCCCATTTACCATATAAATTATTCCCAGAGTACTTCTTTCACCATCATGGACTGTTGCATCCCAGGTTCTCTTTGAGGTATTGGCAGTAGAGAAACACCCCTTAATTTCAAGGCCAGAACTTGGACGCAAGATTGCCTCTCCCATTCTTTTTTTTTCTGTGCTAAACTCTTCTAGAAGACTTCCCCTCCACACACAAACACACACACACACCCAGAACTCAGTTTATGAATCATTTATACGTCAAGACACTTTCCAGAATTGACTTTCCTAAGTGGAGGGGGGACAGAAGAAGGAGCTAGAGATAGTGAAGTGACGCCAACACTAGGATAATGGTGGGTGTGTTGTAGCAAGTTATTATGCCTGAACCATTACTATTAATGGTAAATCATTAGGCCTACACAAACCAAAAAAAAAGGTTTTAAAAGGCCGGAGCAGTGGCACAGGGTGGAAGGCGTCTACCTTGCCCACGCTAGCCTAGGACTGACCTCGGTGTTCCATATGGACCTCCAAGCCAGAGGCAATTTCTGAGCTCATTGCCAGGAGTAACCCCTGAGCATCACCGGGTGTGGACCAAAAAACATTAAAAAAAAAGATTTTAAAGACACTTTCTAGAGAGGCCAGAGAGAGTACAGCAGGTAGGCTTGCACACAAGAGAATTTATCCCCAGCCTCCCACTGAATCTACCAAACCCCACCAGGAGTCACCCCTGAGCACCGCTGGGTGTGAGCCCCAAAGAAAACGAAATAGACACTTTCTAGATATGACATCTTCCCCAAAATATTGCCATATAGCTAAACCTATTTATCCCCTCCGCACACAGATGAGAAAACTGAGAGCTGTCACTAGGCAAGCAGGTGACAGAAAACAGATTCAAACCAGACTGACTCTGGAAACTGTTCCCTGACTCCCTGATTTTAAGAGCCATAGAGTCCAAACAGGATGACCAAGACAGTAAAGAATCCTGGAAACAAATCATGAAAGGCCTGAACGCCAGAAAGAAGGATTTCAGCTTTGTGGAGCATGCATTTAAAAGTTCCGGGGTGGCTATGCCCAAATATTTCAAGGGTTGCCAAGTCAAAGAGGAAACACCATATTTTTAGGGTGGCTCCAAATGGCAGGCATGGGGACTAATGGGAGAGTAAACTGAAGTTCAAGATCCTTTTTTAACAGAAGGAGGGCAGATTTCAGAAGCTTAATTGTTTGTCAGGGCTACATAGAAGGGACAGTCCTACCTTGTAAAAACAAGCCAGGAAGCAGGTCTAGGTTCGACTCTTATGCACATCAAAAAAACTTTGGGTAGTTTTTCAAAAGACAGACTTATCGAAATAGAATCTTAGGGGTGGGGACCGTTATTGCAAGGATTGCAAACAAGGAAGTAAGTCTGTAAGAAGGTTCACTTGACTCCTCAAAAGAAGAAATACAAATGGCTAAGAACATCAAAATCAAGACTAATCAAAGAAATGTGAATTGGAACAGAGGTAGGTCCTTGGTAACTCCTATCAAATTGGGCTTTTTGTTTGTTTGGTTGGTTGGTTGGTTGGTTGGTTAGCTGGTTGGTTTGGGGGCCATATTCGGCAATGCTCAAGGGGTACTCATGGCTTTGCACTCAGAAATTACTCCAGACAGGCTTGGGGGACCATATGGGATGTCATGGGTCGAACCTGAGTCAACCATGTGTAAGGCAAATGACCCACCTGCTGTGCTATCATTTTGACCCCTCCTAGCAGATTGCAAAAATTAAAATATATGAATAACCAACATTGGCAGGGAAAGAGACATGAATATCGGATATATGGCTGATCATTTAGTAAATGGCAAATTTCTGAGCAATTTAATAATATGTTTGAGAACTTTTGAGGGGTGCTTTTGGGGCCACACCCAGTAGCTTACTCCTGGATCTGAGTTTAGGGATCACTCCTGGCTCAGAGTGCCATATGGGGTGTGAGGAATCTAACCAGTGTCTGCCACTTGAAAGACAAGCACCATACTTGCTGATGAGCCCTCGAGAGCATTATTATTTTGTGGGCCACATCCATCTGTGCTCATAGATCTTTACTGAAAGATCAGGGGAAAATCCAGAGCTCCCATATGCAAGGCTTGCACTTGACCCTTTGAGTCATCTTCCTGATCCCTAAGAGAAATTGTGAATGCTAAAAATCCATATGACATTAGAGTAAGCAATTCCACTGCTAGGAATTTATCATAAAGAGACATTGTTATCAGCTTGAAAATGCCCCAAAAAGATAGTCAGGGGGTCGTACAAAGGTTAAAACACTTTGTGACAAAGCAGTTCCAGCTGGAGCCTGGTTCATATTCTGGTACCACATATGGCCCTTTGAGCAAAGCCAGGTTTGGGCCCTGAGTATCACCAGGCCTGACCCCAAAATCAAAAAAAAATTGAGCGATTAATTCAATTACCATTTACACTAATTCTTTCTAAAGAATTTCTGCAATGATGGGCAAGTTCCATATTTGTGCTGTTGTCTATGGCACCTATTAGTCACACTGGCATTTGAGCTCTGGAACTGTGTTAAATACAATTAGAAACTGACTTATTTTTAATTAATTTTTTGGATTTGTTTTTACGCCACAGCGCCACTGCTCAAGGGTTACTCCTGGCTCTGTACTCTGGAGTGACTCTTGATGATGCTCGGGGAAACATATGGAGAGTTGCAGACCAAACCCAGGTCTAGTAGGTGCAAGGATATTTCCCAACCCACTGTACAATAATCGGAGCCCCAGGCGGCTCCAAAACAATGATCTGGTGAGACACGGGTCTGGAAGCAAATGTTGACGCAGGAAATAATTCACACAGTGAAAAGGAACAAGAACGGGTTCAGGAAATCCAGCACTCAGGAAAGGAATTCAACCACACAAGCCTTCTGCTCCTAAGAAGGAAAGCAGCTTAGTGGAGGAAGCCGGAAGAAATGAGCGCCTGCCTTCCTCAGACCCCTACTTATTGACAAGAACCAGGCCACACCCTAGGGTGGGAGAAGAATACCAAGTAGGGAATAATCCAATAACCCCATCCCCAGATCATACTCTAGGGTGGGGTGTGAATATTGATTAGGGTGGGACCAATAATCCAACACTATACTATTGAGCCAGCCCCCAAAGTAATTTAATTTTTTTTGTTTTTCTTTTTTTGTGGGGGGGGGGGGGCACACAGAAGGTGCTCAGGCGCTCTTAGCTCTGTGTTCAGAAATCGCTCCTGGCTCAGGGGACCATACGGGATGCCAGGGATCGAATCCACATCCGTCCCGGGTAGGCCTCATGCAAAGGTAAATGCCCTACCAAAGTGTATCTCTCCGGCCCCGAATTATTTTTAAATTTAAATATAAGTAGCCAGTTGTGGGGAGTAGCCACTCGACTCAGCAGCTCATGTATGTAACACTACCAAATTAGAAATGATTGCTATAGAAAACAATAAAAGATGCTTTTTTTTTTGGTTTTTGGGTCACACCCGGCAGTGCTCAGGGATTACTCCTGGCTGTCTGCTGAGAAATAGCTCCTGGCAGGCACAGGGGACCATATGGGACACCGGGATTCGAACCAACCACCTTTGGTCCTGGATCGGCTGCTTGCAAGGCAAACGCTGCTGTGCTATCTCTCCGGGCCCAAAAGATGCTCATTGATAGTCCATTCATACTCAACTCTGGAGCTTCATTTATCATGTTTATATATGGAGACTGGAGAACTAGTACAATGGGTCAGGCATAACCCTTGCACATGGCTGATCATAGTTTATTCCTCAACATCCCATATGGTCCCTGAGCACTTCCAGGAGTAGCCCCTGAGCATTACAGGGTGTGGCCAGAAAGCAAAGCATAATTAAGTAATTTATATTTGTTGGCATGAAATTTATAAGATTATAAGTGGAGGGGCCAGAGTGATGGTATAGCAGGTAGGGCATTTGCCTTGCATGCGGCCAGACCTGGGCTTGATCCCCGGCATTCAATATGGTCTCCTGAGCCTGCCATGAGTAATTTCTGAGTGCACAGTCAGGAGTAACCCCTGAGCACTCCTGGGTGTGGTCCCCCCAAAAAAACAAAAAATATTATAAGTGGAAAAAAGTTTTAAAATATGTACATTGGGGAGGGTCTGGAAGATAGTTCACAGGACTGGAGCACAGGCTTTCCTTGTATGTGGCCAGGATTCAATCCAGAGCACCAATGGTTTGTGCTCTAAGCACCACCAGGAATAGTCATCCAAATAGCCTATTTTCAAGATGGGAATGATTCTGTTTTTTTTTAACTTTTTCCATGAGAAACACACACTTAGTATATATTAGGCAATGAAAGTGCTTATAGAAAATTTTTAGAAATTTTATAGAAAATTAGAATAGGAAGTTTGTGCTAAGATGTTAGTCTTAGAAATGAATTATAGTATTTGGTACAGAAAAGAGAATCAGAGCAAGACTTTCCAGATTAGAGACTATTAATATATTTTTTTCGAGGATAGGGGGAGCTTGAGCCACATTCTGCAATGCCAGGAATCTGAGTCCATCGACTTCATACAAACACATTAATCATGGATGCTTTGGAGCATATTGAGGGTAAATGCACCAAGTTAACAAGCGAACAGTATTTAAACCCCCACATAGATGATGGGATACTACACAGTCATCAGGAGACATAAAGTCATGAAATTTTCCTAGACATGGATGGACATGGAAACTAGTATGCTGAGTGAAATAAGGCAGAGGGAGAGACATAGACACAGAATATTCTCACTCATCTATGGGATTTCAGAAAAATAAAAGACATTATTGTAATAATACTCAGAGACAATAGAGATGAGTGCTGGAAGGATCAGCCCACGATATGAACCTCATCACAAAGAGTGGTGAGTGAAGTTAGGGAAATAAGTAGACCAACAACTATCATGACTATGGTAGTGAGTGGAGAAATAGAATACCTGCCTTGAATACAGGCAAGGGTAGAGGAGGGAGATGGGGGCATTGGTGGTGGTAAGGTTGCACTAATGAAGGGGGGTTGTTCTTTTTTTATAACTGAAACCCAACTACAAAGAAACATGTTTGTAACCATGGTGCTTAAATAGAGATACTTTTTAAAAATAAAAATAAATACCCCCCCCACACAGAGACCTTCCAAGATCCACATAGACTCCTCTTAAGAACAGAATACAATAGGTTTAGCAAAGATCTTTGTTCCCCCTCAGGTACCAAGAACTATATTCATAATTCTAACAAAAGCAGCCTGAAAATTCTGCTTTTTGTTTACTTGTTTAGGGGAAACTGCTGGGTCGAACCCGAGTCTAGGCTCCAGCCCACAGGCCAAAACTGCACATTTTAAACACAAATCTATGTCAACACTTGCTACTTACAGGCCCATATTCTCCCTCTCAGGTAATGAATGATATTCCCTATGTCCCTCTTGAGAAATATCTGCCCAGGATCGATTCTGTCATGACCTCTTTCCCTGGACTTAACACTGACCACCAGGAAAAAATACCACCACCCCCCAAAATTCAGCCACGAAACAGCCTTTTTCTGTCAGCTTCATCTTGGAGTTCATGGATTTCGTGAAAGTACTAGAAACTGAATGAAGGCTTAAATACTGCCACTACAAGCTATATCTAGCCCAGGATTTATGAATTTTTCAAACAGCAAACGTGATGTTAGCAGCATGCCAACAGGGAAAAAATTTATAAGTTAAATAAAACAGAATTAAAAATCCACCTAAGCAGGAACTACTGTATACAGGTTCAACTGGGCGGGTTTTCCAAATTCTAGAAAGATCAGCAGGGAAAGCCTGAGTGGCCATGGAAACTCCACACTGGAGCCCTGAGTCTGAGCACGTGTGAACTCTCCTCTCAGCTGTTCCCAATCGGCACACTGAGGGCTCCCATCAGGAAAAAAACAGAAATTACAGTGGCAGCTGCAGTCCAGTCCATTCTCACTGAAGTGGTCCCCCTCCCGACACACAATACCCCTCCCTCAAGCTTTATTAACTTTGATTAACAACAGCTCAGTATCAGAAATCATGAATGGGTCCAGGGAGACATTTAGGGATGTAGTTTTCACTTGAGACTGTTTCTTCATTGTTTCTTAGGGGAGCATATTCACGTTGGCTCAGTGCTTAGGGGTACAGACAGTATTGGGAATTAATGCCAGAGTACTCCATGCAAAGTACTCGCGCTAGCACTTTAAGTGCATTTCCTGCATTTTTAATACATCATCAACAACAGGTGATAAATCCAACCCTAACCCTAACCCAAACTCCCTCCCTGTTTCCATACTGGAACCTACCCAGGGCTCTGAGTAGAGCCAGCAAGTAAGCCCTGAGCACTACTGAGTGTGAACAAAAACATAAACAAACACGTAGGAGAATATAAAATTGATTTGTGTACATAATGTGGGAGTATTTTGTTGATTTTTCTTTTTTTTTTTTGCAGTGGCAGGGATCATGCATGAGATAAATGCTCTCAAACAGGTGGGTGCTACAAAAAAATGAAAGAACATTTACACCTTTGATCCAAGTAAGTCAGGCTGTTAAAGGAATTACTACCTCTAGCATTTCCCTGGATGAGTTTCTTGGGAGCTTGTCCAGTTTGCCAGGGACTCAGTGGTCACAGGCAGCTGCATCTGAGCTACACAAAAAATCCCTTTGAAAACCTAAAATCTGGTAAGGCGATGGACTAATACTTGGTGGCCTAAATTCAATTCCCTTTCCTCAGAATCTCTTATGGATGCCCACCACCCTAAGTACTGCCAGGAGTAACGTGAGCTGTGCCTTGTGTGACCCAAACAAATCCTTGCCTCAAAAATTAAATTTAAAAATGGGCCACAGAGATAGCATAGAGGTAGGTCATTTGCCTTGCACGTGGCTGACCCAAGATGGGCCTGTGTACAATTCCTGACATCCCATAGAATCTCCCAAGCCTGCCAGGAGAGTAGAGCCAAGAGTAATCCCTGAGTGTTTCTGGGTGTGTGAGCCCAAAAACCAATAAATATAAATAAATAAATAAATAAATAAATCTTAATTAATAAATTATTTTGCATTTCTTGGGGAAATGGCTCTGAGTGCTAGAGTAAGCAGGAGCCTCAGGTTTGATCCCTGGCACCACATGTTCCTGAGTACATTGGGGGGTGTGGTCCCAAAACCAAAATAAAAATAAAACCCAAAGAACTATACAAACGTGGGCCAGAGTCTATTTTAGGAGTAGAGGTGTCCCAAGTAGTCATCCGGGAAGGGAGGCCCACCAGAGCTACACAGTGGTGCTGGGGTAAGAGATAAGCAATACTGGGGTTCAAATGGGGCTTTTTAGATGCCAAGTATGTGCCCCTGGCCCCCCGGAGCTATCTCTGCAGGCCCCAAGAATTTTCATGTTCAACTTTTTGCTGGGGAGGGTGGCAGGTCAAATGCTGGTCAAATCCCAGCGGAGGTTTGTCGAGTCCCATTTATTCTCCTGAGACCATCTGTCCACTTTACAAGATGTGACAGAAGGGCAGTCACCCCTGCTTTTAAGCAGGGCTTTCTTTTTCCCAGAATCTCAGTCCTATCTTTTCCTGTGCTGGGAATAGAGGATCACTTGGTAGCCATCATCAACGAGGGTAGCCCTCTTTGAAATGCACTGTACAGTTTACTGTTCTCTCTTATCTGGCTCTGATGACAACTCTGCTCCAATGTGACCTCAACAGGACTTCATTCTCCAAATCCGTGCAATACACAATAAGCCGAGTCTATTAAACCCACATTAAAGGTCTAGGCTAGCTCGAGCTAAACAGCTACATTAAACTTTCCAGGATCCTGTCATGAAGAAGGGGCTTTCCTTTGAGTCCCAAGGCTTGGCACTGTCTTAGCTATTCGGGATCAGATCTATATGTCAAAGGTACATCATCTTTTATGTCTGACTGTCCTCCAGCACTCCACCGTCAGGTCAACTTTCTCCACTGTTGACATCAGGTCCCTGACCTGCCTTTAAATGTTGGCTGGAGCGGTGGCGCAAGCGGCAGGGCGCTTGCCTTGGACAGAGTTGTCCTAGGACAGACTGCGGTTCGATCCCCCGGCGTCCCATATGGTCCCCCAAGCCAGGAGTAACCCCGGAGCATCACCGGGTGTGACTCCCACCCAAAAAATAAATGAATGTTGGCTTTTTTTCTAGATCCGGCCATGTACCAGATTAACAGAAAACAGAGGAAAAGCTGGGAAGGGCTCTTGTGATGAGAAGTTGTTTGAACAAAAAGAGCTTGCTCTTTTTTATCAGGGAAATTCAAACAGCTGAGCAGGGAGAACACGCGCCGAGAAAAAGAAGAGAGGAGAGAAAGGGACAGAGGTAGAGAGACAGAGAGAGGAGATACAGAGAGACAGAGACAGACAGAGATAGACACAGAGAGACAGACAGACACACAGAGGCGAGAAAAACAGAAACGATGCCCGAATGTCGAGAAAAAGAAAAAGAAAACCCAAATCAGCAAAGCCAACACTAAGCACTCCGAACGCTTACAAAGGAGCCAGTTCGCGGGTCCCCGCAACTGACGTGTGTGTGGAAAACCGTCCAAGCGACAAGAACCCATTAGTTGGGGGTGGCTTCCCCCCCCGCCCCCACGAATCAGGCCATCGGGCGAGGCTGAGAACGCAGAGAGGGTTCCCAGGGGGTCAGCGCTCTTTCACACCGCACCCGCTTCCCAGTCCTGAACGGCTGGGGGGGCACCTCAGCTCCTTAGGGCTCAGGCTCTCCCCTTGATCCTTTTCCCTTGGCCTTGCTCACTCCATCTCCCCTCGCCCCCTCCCAGCTCCTGGCTCCATCAAGTCCCGGGGGGACACTCGCTCCTCGCGGCTGACGACCCCTCGCAGACACGTAGACACAGCCCCACCCGCCGCACCCCTGCAACACCCATCACAGCACCCTCACCCCAGCAAGCAGGAGGAAGTCGCTCAGCTTCCTCTGTTCTCACCGCCCGCCAGAGCTGGGGCGCCCCGGGCTTTTTTTTTTTTTTTTTTTTTTCTTTTTTTGGGTGGGGTTCTTTTTTTGTGTGTGCACGGGTGAACGCGTGCGAGTGTGCAACGTGCAAAACGCTCATCGCATCTTGCCGCTTCAGGTGCCCACCCCCCCCCCAAAAAAAAGAAGCAGGTAACGTGGATCTCTCAGCGGCCGGGTTTCTAGCTCTTTGTGCGGAGTGTCGGCTTGAGCACTCAGCTCCGAGCCCCCCCCCCCGAAAGCCGAAAACCTGTCACCGCGCAGCTGGGACGACCCCGGAGCTGTCATCGGACTCGGGGGGCTCAGCACCGGGGCCCCCAAAACTTGCTGGAGCTGCGAAAGCGCGCGCGGGAAGCTCCGATCGCCTTTCCCGGGGCGACCTCTCCTGTTCGCTCGGGCGCTGCCCCAACCATTGAGCTCCCGATCGCGCCCCCCAGGACCTCCTGCCAGCCCCCCATTACTCACCAGCACCACGGAGCCCCGCACGGCCTCGGACACGCTCTGCCGGAGCTCGGCCGCGGTGCCCGGCTTGCTGAGCCGCTTGGTGAATTTGCGCACTTCGGCCATGGCACGGCGGACGCTCGTGGGGGGCCCTGGCAGCTCTGTTTACACCCTGGCGGGCCACACCGCGGCTCGGTGGCGGCGCGACCCTCCTTCTCGGCTCCTCCCTCGATCCTAGGGCTCCTCCTCCGCCCCGCGCCGGGACCCGCCTCGCTCGCACCCGCCCCGACCGGAGGGTGTGTCCCCGAGACTGGGTGTGAGCCGGGGGGGGGGGGTTCGGGTCACGCGGGAAGAGGAGGGAAGTGGCGACCGCTCGGGCTCCGCCCGCAGCCGCCACCGGGAGGGGCGATCCGGCTGGCTTGTTTGTCTCGGGCATGTGTGTCTCTGTGTGTGCATGTGGAACCCCACAAATGCAGGGGAAAGCCATATACCCCCTCAACTGGAGGTCCGCTTCAACCACCTTTTCTCGCCCCCAGAGGCTGCCATCCCCGCTGGAGAACTCAGGCTCGCCCCCCGCCTAGAAAGCACACCTCCCAAAGGACTGGGAAAGGAAGCCTACGCTGCCTCCTATTGTGTACTAGCCCCAGAGGGGTCTCCTGGCTGGGAAAAGAGGGGTTTTCAGCTCCAGCTGCAAGTTAGGGGGTCCTTTCCCGCCCACATTTTTTAACGAGGGGGATAGGAGACATACACTCATCACACACACACACACACACACACACACACACAGGAGTTGGCTTGAGAATTGGAAACTGCCTAGAGCTAAATCCACACACACACACACCTTCACCCCTGCAAGGGAGATTTCCCTGGGCTCACAACAGCTCTGCAGATTGTCCCCTTGTCAATGATGATGCCTTGTGAGGGCCAGGAGTCAAAAACTCCAGAAACTTTGGCACAGCGCCTATCACCTCTCCATTTTCTAGACCTTTTCCTCTTCACCTTCCAAGAAATGAATTTCCAACTCAAAGTATATCTTCTAGCTGGAGGGAAAACAAACAGACTTGAGAGAGACATAAGGATGAATTGGGAAGAATTCATGACTCTCCCCCACCAATGAAAGGTGGGGTCCACAATGAAACGTGGAGCTGTTTTCTATTACAGGGCCTTTCTCCTCCAAATAGTGCTCAGAATTCAGAATATATCCATTCTCCAGCATTTGGGCAAAATTGTCTAATCCAAAGCCCATTTTACAATAAAGTGCTATCTGCAAGTTCAATTTACCGTATTTTTCTGGCTTTTGAAACAAAAAATGTCAACCAAAAATCGGGGGTCGTCTTATACGCCGAGTATATCCCGAAAAATGTTTCAATATGCCGCTAAACGAAAATTGTCTGAATATTGCCACAAAACGAATTTTCCAACTCGATCCTGCACCAATCACTGCAAGGCTGCTCGGACCACCTCTCTAACTCAGCTAATCCAAACAGGTTTTTATGCATGCAAATTAGACAATGTTCTGGACCCGAATCTACACTGTCAAAAGCCTGCTCAGATTGGCCAGAGTCAGAGAGGAAGTCTATTACAGTAGAACCTTTGAACCTTTGCTTATAGTGATTGGCTCACTGTGGTACATATAGTTGCAGCACAGGAACGTTCCGTCTGATACAGTGAATATAGGCCTAAACCTATGTTTTAACTGCAAAATTTGGGGGTCGTCTTATACGCCGGAAAATATGGTACCTATTGAACAGAGAAAGAAAAACTAATTCAACTACAGAAGCTATTACTGAGTATTCCTAGCTTTTGCTCCACTGTAAGGTCAGAAAAAAGGTCTCACTAAACCATCCTAAATAACTGTACTGTGTTTAATGAGTTTTTCTCTACCAAACTATGCATCTCTGGAAGTTTTCTACCACTGCCATAGGGCACCTGGACACTTGTGCCCACCTCAAAGACCAAGCCCCCCTCTCTCCCTGTCCCTCCCTCTCTCTCTCTCCTCTCTCTCTCTCTCTCTCTCTCTCTCTCTCTCTCTCTCTCTCTCTCTCTCTCTCTCTCACACACACACACACACACACACACACGTGGACCTTTCTATGGAAGCAAGGGCATGGTGGACAGTGTCTATGAAAAAAAAGTCAGATTTCTTAAAACAAATCTATTTTGCAACCGTCTCTTGAGCATACATGGAAAGTTTTAGAAGGTCAGAAAGTCCTAAAAAAATAGTAGACACCTGTACCGTCCATCTTGGCTTTGCACTCTGTGTGTATACCGAAAATGTGGTCCTTGTGGAGTGTTAGTAGATCAGCATGAAGTCCAGTCTTCTACTTCAAGAACACAGAGAACACAGTACTTTGCAAGAGATTCCAAAATTGTTACGTATATTGGGCTGACTGACAGGATTTCAGCAGGCTCAGTGCCAGGTGATAAGTAATTTTAAAAAACAAAACATAATCTATTTCTTCTTTACAAGTGGGAGGGTCTTGACTCCCACTCAGACTTGGAGGTCAAAGGAATATAAACAGTAGCGTGTGTTAGGACACATTTTGGAAAAGGTTTTCCACCTTGACAAAAATAAATGGAGAGTGGAGGGCCGGAGAGCTAGCATGAAGGTAGGGCCTTTGCCTTGCATGCAGAAGGATGGTGGTTTGAATCCCGGCATCTCATATGGTCCCTGGAGCCTGCCAGGAGCCATTTCTAACCGTAGAGCCAGGAGGAACCCCTGAGCGCTGCCGGGTGTGACACAAAAACAAAACAAAACAAAAAAAGAAATGGAGAGTGGAACTAAAAACATTGCTCACAAGACTGAACCCTGCTTTGTCTGTAGGAAGACCGGGTTCAGACCCAGCATCAGGTGTCCCCCTGCCCCAGCCCACCAGGAGTGATTCCTGAGTACAGAGCCAGGAGTATTCCCTGAGCACTCTAGGTGTGGCCAAAAACAAAAATAAAAATAAATGAGGGAGGGAGGGAGGGAAAGACAATTCAGTGGACTGAAGTATATGCTTTACATGTGAGGTGAGTCCCGTTTCACCCACCCACACCCACACCCACACCCACACCCACACACCACACACACCACATGATCCTCCAAGCATCATTTGATGTAACCTCTGAACACAGACTTTGGAATAGACCTAAAGTCTCACCAAATGTAATCCAAAAGTCCCACTCCAAAAAAATTACTAAAAAGGGGGAGAAAGAACTCTGCCCCACTCCTACCTTATTAAGATGTTTTCTTATGATGTTTTTTTTTTTGGGGGGGGGGGGGCATACCTGGCGGCACTCAGGGGTTACTCCTGGCTCGGCACTCAAAAATAGCTCCTGGCAGGCTTAGGAGACTATATGAGCTGCTGGGAATCAAACCCAGGTCTGTCCCAGGTCAGCTGCATGCAAGGCAAATACCTTGTGTTGTGCTAATGTTCTGCCCTCCCCCACCATCCAGAATTTAGACAGACAGCATTGAACTGTTGAACCAACCCACCCCCTCTACTTACTGCCTATCTCTGAGTTACTTTTTATCTGATAAAGATAAACCGTTCCAGGGGCCTCAGAGACAGTACAGCAGGTAAAGTGCTTGCCTGCATAAGGCTCACCAGATTTCTGTCCCCAGCAGCCCAGATAATCTCGTGCACATCATTAGGAGTTACTGACGAGGAGTAAACCCTGAGCATAGCTGAGTGTGGCCCAAAACAAAAAAAAATTTTCAAAAATAAAGAGAAACCCTCCCTGTGGTTTATGCAGCTAGGTTTCTTTCTGAAACACTCAGTCAAAAACATCCTTAGTATGATGTTATACCCAGGGCAAGTACACAGGGTAGAATAAGACCGTCATGGAGAACCTTACGATTTTGCAGTTTTAGCAAATTAATGTGGAGCTTATGTGTTTGCACTGTGAGCAAATTAGTGTGTTCATCTCAGAAAGATGTAAGTGATAGGCATAGAATGGAGTTCAAATCTCCTGAGAGATGCTGCAGTTGGGAGACCTACCTTAGATTAACTGGTCCAAAAAAGGCCTCTTTGAGAAGAGGAAGACTAAACTGCGCCTTGAAGGGAGGGAAAAGCCATTAGCAAAAGTTAGAAAAGAGAAGGAAGGAGATCATTCCAGGCAGCAGGCATGCCAGGTACAAGAATCTGGAGAAGGCATTTGCCAGAAAGAAAAGACCAGAGTGGCTGAAGCGTAGAAGGCAAAGGATACGTAGAATTCGAGAAGGAGGCAGTTTCTACAGAGTCTTGCGAGCCATCGGAAGCATATGTCGCACTAATGGTGTGCAAACACCAGCTGCTCATTGTACAAGCTCTATGCTCATTCCTGAGACTGTAGATTTCATTTCAGGGCTTCTGTTCCATTATATAAACAATTATGGTATGCACTGGGGGAGGATGAGATGATGCAGGATGAGATTTAAGGCACTGTCCATTCCCTTCAGGGAAAAAAAAGAATTTCTTGGGAGAGATGTGTTTATAAGACAAAGCAGACTGAGAGACAGACCATATTTGAGGAAAAGAAACAAGTGAGATTATAGCTATTTAGGGTATCTGGAAGACTTCCTGAAGGAAGGGATTCTCTGAGCTGAAACTCAAGAATTATTAGGGTATAATATAGTATTAACAATTGCACAATATAATATAGTATACAATACCACAGTATTATTATAGTATAGTATTTATAGTACAGTATAGTAGTATAGTAAATAGTATAGCATAGCATAACGTAGTATAAACAATATAGTATTAACTATATAGTATAGTATTAACTATACTCATAGAATAAATGGAAATTGTTGGGTGCCTTCTTATGGAGCATTTTATTCTAATTTTCACACTTGTTGAATAAATTTATTAGAAATGTATCTGATGGGACTGGAGAGATAGCATGAAGGTAGGGAGTTTGCCTAGCATGCAGAAGGTCGGTGGTCCAAATCCCGGCATCCCATATGGTCCCCCGAGCCTGCCAGGAGTGATTTCTGACTGTAGAGTCAGGAGTAACCCCTGACCACTGCCGAGTGTGACCCAAAAACCAAAAAGAAAAAAGAAATGTATATGGCATGTTAACACTATCTTAATAGAACCTAAGTTCAAATATTAGAAATGCCCCTAAGAAAGGCTATACTTCAATATTGCGTATTTAAATGTTGCTAAGAGATCTTCAAACTTCTCATTACAAGAACATATTGATACACTATATTCAACATGGTATCATGCAACCAATACAAAAAGTATTAATAAGCGATTTTTTTTGGTTTTTGGGCCACACCCGGCAGCACTCAGGGGTTACTCCTGGATTTACGCTTAGAAATCACTCCTGGCAGACTTAGAGGACCACATGGGATGCCGGGATTCGAACCACCGACCTTCTGCATGAAAGGCAAACGCCTTACCTCCATGCTATCTCTCTGGCCCCAATAAGAGATATTTTTTTTTTACTTTAGGAGCTGGAAAGTTAGGTGCTACTATACATGTGACTAAGCCCTATAGGAACTCCTAAGCACAGAGCCAAGAATAACCTCTAAGTTCCAATAGTTTACTCTCCCCACCAAAAAGAAACAAAACCTCTTTTTGGTTTCTGAATCTCACCCGGCAGTGCTCAGGAGTTGCTCCTAGCTCGGTGCTCAGAAATCACTCCTGGTAGGTTCAGGGGACCATATGGGATACCTGGGATCAAATCCGGGTTGGCAGCATGCCAAGCAAATGCCCTATCCACTGTGCTATTGCTCCAGCCCCCCCAAAAATAACTTTTTAAAGATTTTTTATTTGGGGAGGAGTAGGGGATATTTGATGCACTTGGAGATCATTCTGGCAGCCTCACGGGACCATTTGGGGTACTGGAGATAAAACCGAGGTCACCACATGCAAGGCATATGCCCTAACTGCTTTACTATCGCTCTGACCCTAGTTAAAAATTTTACTAGTAATTCTTTGAAACTCATAGTGTATTTAATCTTTATACTGGTTATATGCTAAATATTCATCACAAACCCACAATCTGTATTTTGACTTTATAAAATTGTAGTTGGGAGAGTAATTCACATATCCCAGTTATTTCAAACATACTTAAAGTGTTGCATAATACAGTTACTAATTAGGTAATGAATTGGATAAGAAAATGTAATGTAATAAAGGGTGATACCTAAATTATCCTTGACTCTAGAGCTCAGGGAGGGAAGGACAAAAAAAAAAAAAAGAAATCAAGGCGGAAATAAAAAGGAGGAAAAAGGAAAGTAATAGGACAGAGGGGTTTGGGTTTGGGTTCTTTTGGTGATGCGGGGGAGGAGTACAGCTATCAATACAAAACACAGACTCAACAACACTGAAAACTTGAGATCTAAGCAGGACCTAGTAACTTTGTAATGTTCCTCCCTGTCAAGATGGCAGAAAGGAGGAAGGAGGTATGTGAGTAGGGATGGTGCAAGGGATAACACTGGTGGGGGGAATAAACACTGGTGGTGTGGTTTGATGTTGAAACATTATATGCCTAAAGCTCAACTATCAATAACTTTGTAAATCATGGTATTTTGATTAAATGCAATTTTTAAATGTTACGGGTAGAGCATTTGCCTTGCACACAATCGACTTGGGTTTGATCCTTGGAACTCTATATGATCCTCTGAGCCTGCCAAGAGTATTCCTTGAATTCAGAGCCAGGAGGAAGCCCTGAGCACAGCAGAGCATGGCCCCAAAGTAAATACATATACCTATATACTTGAGTATAAGCCAACCCGAGTATAAGCCAACCACTAATTTTACCCTAAAAAACTGGGAAAACTTAATGACTTGAGTATAAGCTGAGGTAGAAAATGCAGCAATAACTGGTAAATTTCAAAAATAAAACAATTACAATGATTGAGGAATCAGTAAATACATAAATACATACATGATTATATTTATAATACGTGATTGTTTGATATACTGTATACCATTAACATACCACATTAACCCATAGTATTCAATGGCAACTTTAATAAAGTGAATAAACCATTCAAGACAGAAAAACATTGTAAATAAATGGTTAAAATTCAGAATCCTTGGGGCCAGAGGAATTGCATGGAGGTAAGGTGTTTGCCTTGCATACACAAGGACAGTGGTTCGAATCCCGGCACCCCATATGGTCCCCGAGCCTGCTGGGAGCAATTTCTGAGTGTAGAGCCAGGAATAACCCCTGAACACTGCCGGGTGTGACCCAAAAACCAAAAACAAAAAAAAAATTGTGAATCCTTTTACTCCAAAATCCCTGATGATAAGGATTCAGAATTTACACTTACCATCCTTCTTCACATAAGGCAAACGCCCTACCTCCATGCCATCTCTCCGGCCTTCAGTTCAACTGCGACTTGGGGACTGAGCTGAAGCACTGCCCTCTCCAGCAGACTGGAGGAAGAAGATGACTGGAGAAAGTCCACAGAAAGAAATAACCTGTATGACCCGAGTATAAGCCGAGTTCAGGGTTTTCAGCACAAATTTTGTGCCCAAAATTCGGCTTATACTCGAGTATATAGATATATGTCTTTAATGGCTGTATCTCATAAATGAGGTGCTTTTTTTGGGAGGGCATAGCCACTGGTGGTTAGTGGCTACTCAAGGCAGGTACTCATAGGACTTTTCTGGTAGTGTTTGGGGGAACCATAGAGCTGCAGGGTGGGACCTGGATTTCCTGTAAGCAAAGCACACACTCCAAGCAGTTGAGGCATAGCTCTGTTTCTGCATACTTATATTTAACTATAAACTAATACAATTACTAAGTTAGTTCCTTGGTTATATGAAACACATTTTATGTGCTCAGTAGTCATCTGAGGTTAGCAGTTTCTATATTGAAAAGAGAAGAACTCGAGCAATGCATGCCATTAAGGGCCTATCAATGACTAAATACGATTGAATTTATTGTGAGACATTCCCAATAACTAGATGTGTGTATATATGCATATGTATAATTAAGGTGGGGATCAGGGTAGCTCCTGGCTCTGCACTAATTCCACAATTATTTCTGCAAGAGCTCCTGGGACCATACGGTGTGCTGAAGATTGAACTCAACTCATCCACTGTACCATTCCTTTCAGTCACCAAATATATTTTGATTAAATATATGTCTATATAAATAGCACCATTCAGAACATTGCAGGTTTCTTACTCTCCAGTTTCACCATTGCATTTTATTTTTTAAGTTTGAGGGACCCTGGCCTTCACCCAGGGATGCTTAGGGTTTACACCTGACTGTGCACTGAGGAATCATTCCTGTGGTGCTCCTGGGAGCAAGTGGGATGTCAGGGACCAAACCCAACTTTCAATATTCTAGAAACCCAAGATGCTTTCTCTGTATTTCCCTTTCCCAGACATTATTTGCTACCATCCCTGTTAATTTTTTCCCTCTAATCCCTGCCTTTTTTTTTTTGCTCCCACTCCTTTTTTTCTTTTTTCTTCCTTCCTCCTCCCTCCCTCCCTCCCTCCCTCCCTCCCTCCCTCCCTCCCTCTCTCTCTCTCTCTCTCTCTCTCTCTCTCTCTCTCTTTCTTTCTTTCTTTCTTTCTTTCTTTCTTTCTTTCTTTCTTTCTTTCTTTCTTTCTTTCTTTCTTTCTTTCTTTCTTTCTTTCTTTCTTTCTTTCTTGTTTTTTGGTTTTTGGGCCACACACGAAGCGCTCAGGGGTTACTCCTGGCTATCTGCTCAGAAATAGCTCCTGGCAGGTACGGGGGACCATATGGGACGCGGGGATTGGAACCAATCACCTTAGGTCCTGGGTCGGTGCTTACAAAGCAAAGGCCACTGAGCTATCTCTCCAGCCCCCCCACCCCTTTTTTCTATACTTTTTATAAATTTATTTCCTTCAACAGGTGTAATAACTCTATCCTGTCTAGAATAATAGAACAGGAATAAGGCACTCACCTTGTATGCAGATGACCCGAATTCCATCACATGGTCCCTGAGCACTGCCAAAAGTTACTTCTAAGCAGAGTCAGGAGTAACCCCTGAGCACTGCCAGATATATCTTGAAAGCCCCTTCTTCCAAAAAAAAAAGGTAGATCACCCATAAAGTGTTTCTTTGATTTAAAAATATTCGAATGCTTAAGGTATTTATTCAATTTAAAAATGACCTTTTCTTCTAGATTACAGTTTTTTTTACTCACTTGCAACACATTTTCACTAAAAAAATGCAACTCTGCCAGAAACACCTTGGATTAGTTATTTTACTGATCTTCCCATTAATTTTTGGACATTGAAAATTCAGAAAACTTTTATTGTTGCCAAATTTTTCATGATCCCACATTCAATTATAGTAGTCTGTATGGGATCACAATTAAATAAATAGAGAAGGCAAAAATACAAATATAGGAGGTCTTCAGTGCTTGGAGTTTATAATCATTTGGCAAAAAAAATGTGCGTTCTTTAGCCAGAGCGGTAGAGTGTTTTTGCCTTATCCACTGCTGATCCGGAACTGACCTGGGTTCAATTTCCAGCATCCCATATGGTCTGTGAGTCTGCCAGGAGTGATTTCTAAGCACAGAGCCAGGAGTAACACTTGAGCGACCCAGGGTATGGCCCAAACCGCCTCCCAAAATGTGCATTCTTGAAGGGGAAATTTCTGAAAGACATTGAATGTTCCAGGCTTAAAACTTAGTGATTGGGGGCTGGTGAGGTGGCGCTAGAGGTAAGGTGTCTGCCTTGCAAGCGCTAGCCAAGAAAGGACCGCGGTTCGATCCCCTGGCCTCCCATATGGTCCCCCAAGCCAGGGGCAATTTCTGAGTGCTTAGCCAGGAGTAACCCCTGAGCATCAAACGGGTGTGGCCCGAAAAACCAAAAACAAACAAACAAAAACAAACAAACAAACAAAATACCCTTAGTGATGGGCAAAGGGAGTGGAAGTCATTTCTGAAGCAGTGTTGTAGGCTTTTTTTTTCTTTAAGAAAATAAAAGAGAGCCACTGGTGCCTGAGAAACATGATTCATGCAGAGGACATGCGTAAATTCCTGAGTTTGGGGGATTTATCCCAGGCACCATAGGGGTTGGACAAAACAAAGACTGATCCTCAAAAGCCTCCAGGAGTAGAAAGGTCATGTTCAGATTGCAGAAACTAGAATGTGAACTGAAACCAGGTCAGGGAGGACAGAGCTGGAGCAGATCTTAGAAATCACCCAGTGAGGCAGAAAAAACAGTAAAGCAGGTGAGGGTGGCCTTCATATTGTCAACCCAGCTTTGAGTCTACCACTACCTATGGTCCCCCAAGCACCACTAGGAGTGATTCCTGATCACCAAGCCAGATATAGCCAAAAAGTACCCCCCCAAATCGCCTAATGACTAGATCTGATACAAATGGCTTTCTTCTACAGGAGACAGCTGGAGAGATGGGGCTGAGATTAAGTCCCATGCAGATGACTCTGGTTTGATCCTTTTCTCTCATGGTCTATCTATCTAGCACTGCTGGGAGTGACCCCAAGCGGGATTGGGATTTCTGGGTTTGACCCAGAAATTAATTTCAAGATGGGGAGCATGTGGGATTCGAAGTTAGGCAGGAAGTGGAATGAGTGAGTGGGGTGGGACTTGGGAAATAACACTCCAGCAAGTAGGACACTTGCCTTGCACACACTCAACCCTTGTTCAATTCTCCAGCATCCCACATGGATCTCTGAACACCCTCAGCAGTGATTCCGGAGGGCAGAGCCAGGAGTATTCCCTGAGGATTGCTGGGTGAGGCCCCTCCAGAGAAACAGATAGGTGCAGGAGCCATGACTGATGTACCTAGAAACAGCCTAGTATGAGCATAAAAAACGCTGGTGCATTCAGGGCTGTGAGAGGAAATGCCTGCTACTTCTGCAATATTGTTTTCATCTGGGACCAAGTTATGCATGTGAAAGTATTGATTCTTGTTTGGTATTTTCTCTCTGGAAATTAAAGTGTTCTTTCTCCACACTCTTCCTCCCCTTTGTTGTTGCTATGATGCCTGGCTGTAGTGCTTGCTATTGGGGTAGTGTCACAGGAGGGAGCGGCCCGTTTCATTATGAGGCTGGCACACTATTGAAAAGTGCTTACTTGGGTTTGCCCTCCGTTTGTGGCAGGGTTTGTTCCCATGCTTGTGCAATTTGCACTTTTTAGCTCAGGTACCTTTGTGGTACTGACAGAGTTCTTACTGCAATGCAGTAGGAAAGCACCGCTGCACCAGAGAGCAGAGCTGCCAAGATCTTGTTCTGTATATGTGACCACACCAGGAATTGAACTGATGACCAGAGGATGACAAGTCAGGCATCTGAAACATCTGTGCTATTTCTCTGAACCAAGGAAGTTTTTTAAAATAAATCCAACATATACAACCAGCTATCAACATATATAACCAGCTATTTCCTTTCCCAACAATTTTAAGATACCTAGCTATCTTAAAATTTAGACCTCACAACTCTGTTGCTTGTAGAGCTAATGGTTGTTTTGCCTTTTGAAAATTTTTGCCATCTGACATGTCCATAGAACAGCCCCAGGCTGTTGCCCAAGTTTGTCACCCCTCTGGTGTGCTGCAATTCCAGACTCCAATTAACCTGGCCACTCCTACCTTCAAAACAACACAAGTTTGCTGCACGAAGGCAATTTCCTGTATGTGATGTCTTATGTCATTACTAACCCTTGGCACTTCATGCTCGTTGGGTTCTGTATTTTTTGTTGTTCTTTTGTGGGGTCACACCCGGTGGTACTCAGGGGTTATTCCTCAGTCTGCACTCAGAAATCACTCCTGGCAGGCAACGGGGACCATATGGGATGTCCTAGATCAGCTGAGTGCAAGGCAAACACATTATTGCTGTGCTATCTCTCCAGCCCTGTTTGGATTCAATTTTAAGTGCAAGTAAAACATGAAGCTGAAAAAAAATCTTTTTGGAAAAATAAAAATGTGGCCACATTGGGTAGTGCTTGGGTGATCATACAGTGTTGAAGATAGAACCTGGTATTTTGCATCAAAACAGGGCCTCACCCTCTGAGCTATCTCTCCCAGCCCTGCCAACTTTTTGCATAAAATCTGAAAAATCATCGACAAGTTCAAGATGTTAAGACATCCCCTCCCTTTTCTCCTGAACAATTAGTAGCTCTAGGTCTTATATTAGATCATTGCTTCATTTTGCCTTGTATGCAGCTGGGCATGGTTCAGCCTCTGACATGACACCCCATTTTGTCACCCAAACACCACCAAACTTATCCTTGAGCACAGAGCCATGAGTAAATCCTGAGCACAGCCAGGTGTGGCCCAAATACAAAATCAAAGAGAACATTCAATCATGTTTGGAGACTTTTGTTTTTGTTTTTTGGGCCACATCCAGTGATGCTCAGGGATTACTCCTGGCTCTGCACTCAGAAATCGTTCCTACCAGGCTCGGGGGACCATATGGGATGCCAGGATTCAAACCAATGTTGGTCCTGGGTCGGCCGCTTGCAAGGTAAATGCACTATCATTGTGCTATCTCTCCAGCCCCATATTTGGAATCTTTTGGAGTGCAGAGCTCTGTGATAACACAGTTGCCTGTCTATGAGATCAAGATTTTGATGTTGCCTCTCCTAGAATATGGGGGGGCTTAAATGAGGCAGAATGACACAATATGATTTCAGTAAACATAACTCTACTGGGTTCTTTGACTTTAACTGTTCTTAGGGCTCCTGTGGGATTGTGGAATCTCACTCAGCGGTGCCCTGGGAACCACAGATGCTGAGTCTGTAAGATAAGGCCCCCCCTCCCCAGTCAGAGTTCACAAGTTCCTCTTTGAGTCATCTTCCTAGTCATTATCTTCTTTTCTTTCTTTTTTTTGCCACACCCGGTGACACTCATGGGTTACTCCTGGCTCTGTACTCAGAAATTGTTCCTGGCAGGCTTGGGGAACCATACGGGATACTGGGGATCAAACTGAGGCTCGTCCTGGTCAGCCTTGTGCAAGGCAAATGCCCTTTCACTGCACCATCGCTCACCCTACCTAGTCACTCTCTGCTTTGAATATTTGTGTGCAGTCCTGAGCTGTTCACCTAAGCACTCTATGTCCAGAGGCTCCTTCCTATTCAGTGAGAAAATTCAAAGGAGCTGTGCTAGGTCCTTGAGTCTTTGTAAAGAGACAAGAAAACCTGGCTATAGTTGGGAAAGATATTCTCCCTCTTTCCTTCTAAAATGTTTGATTGAGGGGCTGAAGTGACGGCACAGTGGTACGGCGTTTGCCTTGCACGCGGCTGACCCAGGATGGGAAAGTTGCACTGGTGAAGGGGGGTATGCATTTCATGACTGAAACCCAACTACGAGCAAGTTTGTAACCATGGTGCTTAAATAAATTTTTAAAAGCACAAAAAACAAATTTAAAAAAAATGGTAGTCTTGACAATTTCCTATTGCATTTCTGCCAATGTTTTGCCCTACCTCTAAAACACCCTAAAGTGTTTTGTTTCATTCTTTCCCCTAGGCTCACATTAACTTTCCATTTATATACTAAAATTTAAACTGCTCTGCCCTAGCAACTATCTTGGCATTGACAGGGCAAGGGAGGCCCCAATTATTAGTCAGGGGGCCCTGGGGACATTCCTTGAGGTTCTTGGCCAACCAGGTCAAATGATTAGTTCTGAACTCAGCTGGAATGGTCAGAGTCTGCAATGCCTGGACTAGTCACCTTGGTAGTGTCTACGTTCTCCAAGGATCACCCAATGATATGTGGGAGCTCTGGAGTTTAAGGGATCAAATAGGGGCTTCCTTTGCTATTTGACAAGTTCCAACTTAATAGAACTTGTGATTGCTTTTTATTATTGTTTTGGGTCACACCTGGCTCTGATTCAGGCTTACTCCTGTCTCTAAGTTCAGGAATCACTCAAGGTGGCTTCCAGAGGCCATATGAGGTGACAGGGATTGAATTTGGGTTGGACATGTCCAAGGCAAGTAAGTGTCTTAATTACTGTCCGATTTAAGAGAATTTTAATTGTGGGGTATTGAGCCACACCTGACTATCCTCAGGGGTTACTCCTGGCTCTTTGCACAAGAATTACTCTTGGTGGTGCTTTGGAGACCATATAGGATGTGGGGAATTGAAACTAGGTTGATCACATGCAAGGCAAATGCCTTATCACTATACTAGCTCTAACCATTACTTCTAAAGAAAAAAAAAATATATATATATATATATTGGATCTTGTAAAAATGTAAAACATTTGAGACCCAGTGTATGGCATGTGGCTAGACGTACATGCCTTGCTAATGTAAGGTCATGGATTTTTCCCCCAGTGCAACATGTGCTAAGTGTCATGCTCACAGTTCTGCTGTCTAGCAAAGTGTATGGTTTCTTATATATAGCTAGATGTATGTGAGCACTGAATCTAAAAAGTTTGAGAACTCCTGACTGACACTCCAATTCAAGATGTATGAACACTGTTTCCAGGAGTTTGAGTCTGGAAAGCAAGTATACAAGCACCACATTAAAATCTAGCAAGTGTTACGAGAATATGTGTGAGCCCCACAGCTAATGAGTGTGACAACACTGGTACAGTGTGTAAGGTTTTGTGACCCACAGTTTTGCAACTAAGGTTTTGTGACCCACAGTCATTGCCACAACAGCAAAAGAAAGGGAAAATGAGAAGAAATCATGAAGTATTTTTGGTTTTGTACATTATGAAGATAAGAAGAAAACATAGATAATGGGAAAGAACTTGCATTCCCTCTATCCCATAAGAGTATAAAATCTAGGGGGCCAGAGAGATAGCAGAGAGGTAGGTCATTTGCCTTGCACGCAGCCAATCCAGGATGAATCCAATCCTGTGGTTCGAATCCTGGCATCCCATATGGTCCCCCTGAGCCTGCCAGGAACAATTTCTGAGTGCAGAGCCAGGGTGTGACAAAAAAAGAGTATAAAATCTAGAATATCTAACGAGCTTATAAATTTTGTTATAGATTTGGACCATACCCAGCTGTGCGCAGGGCTTACTCCTAGCTCTACATGAAGGGATCACTCCTGGTGGAACTAGGGCACAAAATGGGGTGCCAGGATAGAACCAGGGTCAGCCACATGCAAGACAACTACTCTACTCACTGTACAAGTCACTCTGGCCTCTGATAACATGAAATAAATCACTCTGGTTTCCAACAATTTATATATATATTAGGACAATTCTGTTCAGTGATAGAGAACATGTTTCACATGTAAGTGGTCTTCGGTTTGATTCTCTTTCTGGCCATGATACCTTTTGAAATAAATACACAAAAAACTTACAAAAAAAGGAGTACACATTTCTCTAAAGCAGGTCTTTTTTTTGGGGGGGTTGGGTTTTGGGCCACACCCAGTAATACTCAGGGGTTACTCCTGGCTATGTGCTCAGAAATAGCTCCTGGCTTGGGGAACTATATGGAATGCTGGAAGAACTGAACTACAGTCCATCCGAGGCTAGCACATGCAAGGCAGACGCCCGAATGTTTGCACCATTGCTCCAGCCCGTTTAAAGTATTTTTGTACTATTTTTTGCCATACCTGGTAGTGCTCAGAAAATATTTCTGGTCCTGTGCTCAAGAGGCCTTATGTTGTGTTCCCAAGTCAAATCAAGATTGGTACAACATAGCCACATGACAGGCAAGTGCCTTACCTCCTGTATCTCGCCAATCTTTTCAAAGTATTTGTACCATATTTTCCAGTGTATAAAGACGACTGGGCGTATAAGACGACCCCCCAATTTTGCAGTTAAAACATAGGTTTAGGCCTATATTCGCTGTATCAGACAGAACGTTCCTGTGCTGCAACTGTATGTACCACAGTGAGCCAATCCCAACAAGCAAAGGTTCAAAGGTTCTACTGTAATAGACTTCCTCTCTGACTCTGGCCAATCTGAGCAGGCTTTTGACAGTGTAGATTCGGGTCCAGAACATTGTCTAATTTGCATGCATCAAAAGCCTGCTTGGATTGGCTGAGTTAGAGAGGCGGTCCGAGCAGCCTGGCAGTAATTGGTGCAGAATAGTGTCTAATTTGCATGCATCAAAAGCCTGCTTGGATTGGCTGAGTTAGAGAGGCGGTCCGAGCAGCCTTGCAATGATTGGTGCATGATCGAGTTGGAAAATTCGTTTCGTGGCAATATCCAGACAATTTTCGTTTAACGGCAATTTGACACGTTTTTTGGGATAAACTCGGCGTATAAGATGATCCCCGATTTTCGGTGGACTTTTTTTCGTTTCAAAAGTCGTCTTATGGGCCCAGAGAGATAGCACAGCGGCGTTTGCCTTGCCAGCAGCCGATCCAGGACCTAAGGTGGTTGGTTTGAATCCCGGTGTCCCATATGGTCCCCCGTGCCTGCCAGGAGCTATTTCTGAGCACATAGCCAGGAGTAACCCCTGAGCACGGCCGGGTGTGGCCCAAAAACCAAAAAAAAAAGTAGTCTTATACACCGGAAAATATGGTACATGTGGCCAGAGAGATAGTACAGGGTTAACATATTTGCCATATATGCAACCGACCCAAGTTTAATCCCAGCACTGTATGTGTTCTTAGTATTATCACAAGTGATATCTGAACACTGATAGGTATAGCCTAACAGCTCCCCACTTTCATTACATGAAACAATTATTTTCATGTTATTGCAGATATAGAGGTAAATATAATAGGTAAACATATCACTCGACGATAATTATAAAAAATTATTAAAAGACTTTTTTTGGCTTATTGACCACATCCAGTTGTGCTCAAAGCTTACTTTTAGCCCTGTGCTCCAAAATCACTCCTGCTGAGCATAAGGGACCATATAGGGTTCTGCGGATCAAACCCATGTCTGCCACATGCAAGACAGATGTCCTACCCTCTATACTGTCTCCAGACCCTGAAACCATTTTAAAGATTTTTGAAAGCCCTCACATTCAGTTGCATAACCTCTTGTAACCCATATATTACAAAGTTAGGTTCTAAAGACATACAAATTTTCAACTTGCACAAAAAAGATGTACAGAACCATTGATCATTAAAATTCTAATAAATTCCACAATGAAACACTACTTCTCAATACTAAGATAATTATAAATGAAGAAAGAAAGAAAGAATAAAAGAAAGAAAGAAAGAAAGAAAGAAAGAAAGAAAGAAAGAAAGAAAGAAAGAAAGAAAGAAAGAAAGAAAGAAAGAAAGAGGTAACAAAAAGAAAAGAAAGAAAAAGATGTTTTCTATTCCTGCTTTTCACAGTGCCTGTTTTGGTTTTCCTGCGGGCCTTGAAACCAAGGTGCATAAAATTAAGGAAATTGAGAACTTTCTGCTCACAACCTAGCAGAAGGAGGCCAAGTGCATCAAGACCACGCAAATCATGGACAATGTGAAGTTCAAAGAGCAGAACAGCAGGTAACTGTACACATTGGTTATTACAGAAGAACTTGATCAGCCAAAGCAGTTGCTGCCCCCAGATCTAGCTAGAAAGGAGCTGAAATGAAACACTGCTTTAGTCTTATTGAAGATGTGAAGAAAAGAAAGAAAAAGAAAGGAAGGAAGGAAGGGAGGGAGGGAGGAAGTAAGGAAGAAAGGAAAAAAGGAAGAAGAAAAGAATGAAGGAAAAGATAGAAAGGGAGAGAAAATGGGAAAAAGAATGAAAAAAGAAAGAAAAAAGAGAAAGGGAGAAAGAAAGAAAGAAAGAAAGAAAGAAAGAAAGAAAGAAAGAAAGAAAGAAAGAAAGAAAGAAAGAAAGAAAAGGGAGAAAGAAAGAAAAAGAAAGAAATGAAAGAGAAAGAAGAGAGAAGGAAAGAAAGAAGAAAGAGAGAAAAGAAAGAAAAGGAAGAAAGAGAAAGGAATAAAGAGAGAAAGAAAGAGAGAAAGAAAGAAAGAAAGAGAGAGAGAGAGAAAGAAAGAAAGAAAGAAAGAAAGAAAGAGAGAGAGAGAAAGAGAGAGAGAAAGAAAGAGAAAGAAAGAAAGAGAAAGAAAGAAAGAGAAAGAAAGAAAGAAAGAAAGAAAGAGAAAGAAAGAGAGAAAGAAAGAAAGAAAGAAAGAAAGAAAGAAAGAAAGAAAGAAAGAAAGAAAGAAAGAAAGAAAGAAAGAAAGAAAGAAAGAAAGAAAGAAAGAAAGAAAGAAAGAAAGAAAGAAAGAAAGAAAGAAAGAAATTTAATGCTGGTGGGAATGTGAAAATGGTTCAGCTGGTGGAGAAACATTTCAATGATTCCTCAACAAGTTAAATGTAGAATTAACATATGATCGAGCAATTCCAATCCCAGTTGTAGATCCAAGAAAAATAAAAGCATATGTCCATCCAGACACTTGTGTGTGAATGTTTATAGCAGCATCACTCATAACAACCCAAAGAGGAAAACAGCCCAAATGCCCATCAATATACAAATGGATAAACAAAGTGTGGGGAAACCATGTACCGGTAATAAAATATTTCCAGTCACAAAAGAAATGAATTTTTTTAGACTTGTTGCAACATGGATGAACCTGGAGGGCAGTGTACTTGCTAGCTGAAATAAGCCAGACACAAAGATCACAGGTATGATTCTATATGAAAGACACAGAAAAGGCAAGTCCATAGAAACAGAAAACAGATTAGTGGTTCCAGGGACTGCCGGAGGGGAAAAGAAGGGGATAATTATTTAATGGGCCCATAATGTTCTGTGATGCTTGCAATGTTCTGAAACTAGTGAGGGATGGCAGTTACACAGCAGTTTGAATATACTAAATGGCATTTGTACCTTTTGTTTTGTTTCTCCTGAGGGCACTCAGGGAAATCATATGGTGTTCTGGGGATCTAAACTGGGTTTGGCTGTGTGCAAGGCAAGCTCTCTGCCCTCTGTACTAATTTTCTTTTCTTTTTTTGCTTTTTGGTTTTTGGGTCACACCTAGCAGCGCTCAGGGGTTACTCCTGGCTCTGTGCTCAGAAATCACCGCTCCTGGGGGGCCAGGAAGGTGGCGCTAGAGGTAAGGTGTCTACCTTGCAAGCGCTAGCATAGGACAGACAGAGGTTCGATCCCCCAGCGTCCCATATGGTCCCCCCAAGCAGGGGCGATCTCTGAGCGCATAACCAGGAGTAACCCCTGAGCGTCAAACGGGTGTGGCCCAAAAACCAAAAAAAAAAAAAAAAAGAAAAGAAAAGAAAAGAAAGAAAGAAAGAAATCGCTCCTGGCAGGCTCAGGAGACCAAAATGGTTGTCGGGATTTGAACCACCATCCTTCTGCATGCAAGGCAAACATCTTACCTCCATGCTATCTCTCCGGTCCCTAATATTCAGCCCATAATTATACACTTTGAAATGATTAGCTGTAGAAAATATTGAACCTCAAAAACATGGAAAAACTGTGAGATCCTGAGTTCAATCCCCAACACTACGAAGGAGTGGGAAGAAGAAAGGGAGGGAGAAAGGGATAGAGTATGTACTTCACATGCAGAAGATTCAGTGATTGATCCCCAGAACTGCCTGGTCAATGCTGAGGGCAACACGTAAGCGCCAAGTTAGGAGACAGAAGAGGAGGAGGAGGAGGAAAAGGAGAAGCCTAAGAAGGAGATGAGGAGAATAAGGAAAATAAGAATGAGAAGAGGATAAGGAGAAAGAGTGAGGAGGAGGAGGGAGAGGAAGAAGAAGGGAGGATGAGGAGAGGAGGAAAAAGAAATGGAGAAAGAGAAAGCAGTGGAGAAGTCACATGCTACAATATGGACAAACTTTGAAAACATTATGTTGAGTCAAAGATTCAGGTAAACAGAACTGACACTATCTGATATCTCCAGTGGGCAAATTTACAAAGGAGTAGAATGATGGTGGTAGGGGGTAGGAAGAGGTGAAGCTGGGGAGAGAAGTTGTGGAGTTGTGCAATAGACATAGTTTCTTTCAGTTTTGCTAGATAAGATTCTAGAAATATATTACCTAACAATGTAAATCCAGTTAACATTAAGAGCAGCATACTTAAAATAATTTAATAAATGATATATGTGTTTTTTAAACTGGGGTTATATCCATTTTATTCAGCATTCACTCCTAGGTCAGTGCTCAGAGGTTGCTCCCAATGATGCTCAAGGGATCATGTAGTGCTAGAATTTAAACCCAAGTCTCTCGCATGCAAACCCTATGCTCCAGCTCACTATGCTACATCTCTGGCCTGTTTTTGGATCCTTCCTATACATTTGTGGTATTTGGGGGAGTAAACCCATTTAGACCACATGCAAAGAGCTCCCAGACTATAATCTGGAGCAAAAAAGGTCAGGAGTGGAAAAAGTTTAAGAAGAGCATCCCATATGGTCCCCTAAGTCTTCCCCCACCCCCGGAGCAATTTCTGAGCGTAGAGCCAGGAGGAACCCCTGAGTGCTGCCAGGTGTGACCCAAAAAAACAAAAAACAAAACAAAAAGCCTTGCCTGCGTGCAGCTAATCTTGATTTGATCCACAGCACTGCATACAGTTCTCTCAGGAGTTATTCCTGAGCACAGAGCCAAGAAAGAGTAAGTCCTAAGCACTACCATATGTAGCTTAAAAATCAAACAAAAATGTTAATTGTATATCATATAAATTTTAGATTAATAAAAAACATTACAGTGATCACAGAGAGAGTGTACAGGGGTTAAGGCACTTATCTTGTATGCTGCAAACCTGAATCAAAAACCTAGCATCACATATGGATTCCTGAACATATCTAGGGAGGTCACTCTTGAACAGACTGGCCCCTAACCAATGGAGCAGGTGCTTGCATGCATAGGGTCCTGGGATCAATCACCAAAACTCAAGGTCTTTCTGAGTACTGCTGAGCCTTAGTGACACCCCAGCATTAGTGGGGAAGTCTCTTCCCCAAGAAAGAATATAAAAGAAAAGAACAATCCAGGAAACAGGCCAGAGATATAGTGGATAAAGTGCTTGTCTTACATAAAACCAACCCAGTTTCCATCTCTAGATCTTTATATGGCCCCCTGAAACCCACCAGTAGTAATTCCTAAGCAGAGAACTAGAAGTAAGGCCTGAGCACCACTGAGTGTGGCACAGAAACAAAACACCAAAAAATGTATATTATTTTGCTGGGATGTAACTCAGTAGTAGAGAACATTGCCTGTCATATTCCAGGCTCTGGATTTCCTCCCCAGGACTGCAAAGGTAGTTAGTGGGGACAGGGAGAAAGTTCAACAGAATAAGGTACATACTATGCAGTGGAAATCCTCATTTGAATTCCAGTATTTATCTGGGGGTAGTCCCTGACCAAAAGTATGACCCTACCTCTGTCAAACCAAACAATTATAAAAAAATACTACAGAGGAGGCACAGTACAGCAGATACAACATTTGTCTTGCCATAGCCAATATGAGTTTGATCCCCAGCACCCTATATGGTGCCCTGAGCCCAACAGTAGTAACCCTTGAGCATCACTGGCTATGGACCACCTTCCTACAGAAACTTCTTGAGAGATCACTAAGAAAAATAACACAAGGGCCCGGAGAGATAGCACAGTGGCGTTTGCCTTGCAAGCAGCCGATCCAGGACCAAAGGTGGTTGGTTCGAATCCCGGTGTCCCATATGGTCCCCCGTGCCTGCCAGAAGCTATTTCTGAGCAGACAGCCAGGAGTAACCCCTGAGCACCACCGGGTGTGGCCCAAAAATCAAAATAAATAAATAAATAAATAAATAAATAAATAAATAAATAAATAAATAACACAAGATAGGGAATTGATGCCTAAGTAGCACTTACCACCGAAATGTCAGACACTTTATTGGCCTCCCAGGTAACAACAGATCTTGTAACATTCAGAATTATATATTAGACATGTGTACCACCAAAATTGCCACCCTGAACAAATTTAGAGCATGCCAATGACATCTTAGATTCTGTGCATTTTACCTCTCAGGAGACAGGCAAGGACAGTCTGTTAAGCCATATGCAAGTGGCTCTGTGCTAGATAAATTCATTCTTTTTGCTCCTCAGGGGCATATTTTTGTTTTGGTATTTTTCTGGCCCACATCTGGTGGCACTCAGGGGTTACCGTATTTTTTGCTCTATACGATGCACTGTAGGGAGCCAGATTGTCCCTCACAGTCTTGGCATAAGTATAGCCATCTTGTAGCAAACTGCCATTTTCTAACAGGCCTGTCCTTTAGTTGAATTGTGTATGTGCCAACTGGCTCTGAGTTGACACAGATCCAAAGAACCATAAGGTCACACTCTTCTGGCTCAGGAAACTCAGACCTATAGATAGAGCATTTGGTGTGATAATAGGATGTTCCTCAGGAAACTTGTATTAAATTAACAGGCACATGCCAAACCTTTTGAACTGCATGATGACAAATGCTTGCTTGACAAATGTTTGCATTGTCCCCTCCTCCCTTTGTGTAAAAACTATATGTCATGGCATTTCAAAAATAAATCGACGCCATAATGAGAATCCTTGGTGGTCCCCTTTTTCCCACCCATTTCCTTTTCAGGTGCAGACCCTATCCACAACTACGAATAAACTGAAGCTGCTGGCCGGCACAATGCACCTGATCATAAGATGTACATAGTTTTTAGATGTTCTTCCCCTGCACTCACTCAGGCATCATTTACTCTATAAGACTCACTTTTTTTTTGAGGGGAGTGCGTTTTATGGTGTTAAATATGGTACTTCTAGCTCTGCACTCAGGAGCCACTCCTGGAAGGCTCAGGGGACCATATGGGGTGCTGTGGATGGAACTCCTGTCACCTATGTGCAAGGCAAGTGTCCTACGTGCTGGGCTATCATTCTGGCTCTCTCCTCAGAGCTAGGTTTTTGATTCAGGTTTGCAGCATACAAGATAAGTGCCTTAACCTCTGTACACTCTCTCTGTAATCACTGTAATGTTTTTTTATTAATCTAAAATTTATATGATATACAATTAACATTTTTGTTAATTTTGTTAAAAATTTGTAATTTTGTTAAAAAATGGGGGGGGAGTAGCTGGAGCAATAGTTCAGCAGGTAGGGCATTTGCCTTGCATGCGGCAGACCTGGATTTGATTCTCTGGCCTCCCAGATGGTCCCCATTCCCCAAGAGTGATTCCTGAGCTCTGAGCCAGGAGTAATCCCTGAGCACCACTGTTTGTGTCTCAAAACCCAAAAATAAATAAATCTAAAACAATTTTTTATTTTATTTTTGTTTTTTGGGGGGGTCACACCCGGCAGTGCTCAGGGGTTACTCCTGGTTCTACGCTCAGAGATCGCTCCTGGCAGGCTCAGGGGACCATATGGAATGTCGGGGTTTGAACCACCGTCCTTCTGTATGCAAGGCAAATGCACTACCTCCATGCTATTTCTCCCGCCCCTAAAATTTTTATTTTTAATAACCAAAAGGGGAAATCATTCAATGGGCTGGAATGCATGCAGGAGCCCCTGGTTCCATAACAATGTGCTAGTAGGGGAAACATCTGAGCCTCCCAAGCCACTGCATGCTATGCCACAGTAAATAAATAAAAATTGAAACCATGTTTTAAGATGCCCAAACTGATTCTGAATCTAACGGAGAATAATTACAAATAAAATGCAAACACTAAGAGCCTTTAAATTCTAAAAGTCAGGAGCTGATTTATCTTGAATGAAATCACTATGATGCCTGAAACAGTTAAATGAAGAAGGAGCTGAAGATTTTAAAAGTGTTTGTGTGGGGCCAGAGTTGTAACAAGCAGTAGGGCATTTGCCTTGCATGCAGTTGACCTGGGATGGACCAGGGTTCCATTCCCAACATCCCATATGGTCCCCTGAGCCTTGTAGGAGAGATTTCTGAGTGCAGAGCCAGGAGTAACCCCTGAGCACCATCGAGTGTGGCCCAAACCCCAAATCAAACAAACAAAAAAACAGTGTTTCTGTTTCTCACTTTTCTCTTTCCAATTTTAGTATATGTGCTGCCAAGCAAGCACACTCACTTTTCTCTTAATAGGCATGGGTTTTTGCATCAAAATAGAACAGAAGGTTAAGGAGATAGCTTTCAGAGTTGACACTCATGCTTTATATATAAGAGGCCCAGGTTTGATCTCACATTGTTCCGGGAGCACCAGCAGGAGTGATCCCCAACCACTTAGCCAGGAGTAGCCCCTGAATAATGCCAGGTGGGGTACCCCCTCTAAAATCAACAATACAAATCAAGTACTAGAGAGATAGGGTTGAAGTTGCTTGCCTTGCACGCAATTTAATGCTTGGGAACAGCATATAGTTTGTCAAGCACTGACTGTAGTCTCTGAGCCCAGAACCAGGAGTACCTGAGCACCACCAGGCACGGTCCTTAATAAAATAAAAAACACGGGGCCTGAGAAATAGCACAGCGGTATGGTGTTCACCTTGCATGCGGCCAACCC
This sequence comes from Suncus etruscus, assembly GCF_024139225.1. NCBI lineage: Eukaryota > Metazoa > Chordata > Mammalia > Eulipotyphla > Soricidae > Suncus > Suncus etruscus. The sequence goes on from NC_064868.1 coordinate 119,133,734, forward strand.
AGGACAGATGGTAGTTCTATTCACAACATCCCATATGGTCCCCCTAGCCTGCCAGGAGCGATTTCTGAGCACAGAGCCAGGAGTAACTCTTGTGTACCACCAAGTGTGACCCAAAAGCAAAAAATAAATAAATAAAATTAAAACATCAATAGTCAAATGTAACTGGTGACTATTCTCTATAGAGAGCATTATTTATAAACTGAAGGCTTCCAGTTGCTTGTCAAACTCAGATCTCTCTCCCTGGACTGCAAGACTTGCACATCCCAGAATCTACTATAGTTTTCTGCCTGGTATTAGCATAGGCATCTCAAAGTTCATACATCCAAATAAAAGTTCATACATCTTATCTGAAGCCGGAGCGGTGGTGTAAGCGGTAGGGCATTTGACTTGCATGTACTAACCTAGGATGAACCTTGGTTCGATCTTCCAGCGTCCCTTATGGTTCCCCCAAGCCAGGAGTGATTTCTGAGCACATAGCCAGGATTAACCCCTGAGTGTCGCTGGGTGTGGCCCAAAAACAAACATCGTAAAAAGCTTATCTTCTCTCCAATTATTTGCAAAGGTTTAGATGGATCACTAATCCATCTAAGTTCCAATCTTCCACTTATTTTGGCTTCAAACCCTGGCTCTAATTTCAAAACAGAGAACCATTTCTCCTACTCCCAACACCTGACTGGTGTGTTGACAGCAGCCTCTCTTTTTTTGGGGGGGGGGGGGTTGGGGCCACACCCGGCAGTGCTCAGGGGTTACTCCTGGCTGCTCAGAAATAGCTCCTGGCAGGCATGGGGGACCATGTGGGACACCGGGATTCGAACCAGCCACCTTTGGTCCTGGATCGGCTGCTTGCAAGGCAAACGCCACTGTGCTATCTTCCGGGCCCCAGCCTCTCTTACTTCAGTCATAATGCCCTAACCTTGGGCCCTGAAATTTGTTCCCCACACAGGACACAGTGTGACCGTGATACAGGGAAAGTCAGATAGCAACAAGTTGCTTAAAAACTTGTCTTGCATAAGATGACCCAAGTTCAATCTCTGCCACCTAAAGGGCCCCTCAAGCCCCATCAGGAATAATCCTTGAACACATAGTCAGGAGTAAACACTGAGCACCTCCAGGTGTGATCCAAAAGCAAACAACCAATTAGACAAGGAAAAAAAAACAACCTAGGGCCAAGGATATAGCCCAAAGGGCTGGAGCTTGAGTTTCTCAGGGGAGAGCCATAGTTCATTCCCCAGTACCGTATTTCTCCTGGAATTCCCGCCCCTATTCTCAACAACACTGGTTGGGAACCAAATTAAAACATAAGAGAGACAGTACAGTGGTAAGACGTTTGCCTTACATGCAGCTGACCCAAGGAGGGAGCCAGTTTGATTCCCAGCATACCATATGGTCCCCCGTCTGTGAGGGGCAATTTCTGAGTGCAGAGCCAGGAGTAACTTCTTTGCACAGCTGGATGTGGCCCCAAAAGCAGTCAGTCAATTAATAAATAAATAAAATAATAAATAAAAACGTAAGACTCAGGCCAGAGAGATAGTGCAGTGAATAAGGCTCTTGCCTTCCATGTGAAAGGTATGAGTTCAATCCCCAGCACTCTATAGGGTTCCCCAAGCAACACCAGCTCTGAGTGCAGAGTCAGGAGTAACCCCTGAGCCTTGCCTGATATGGCCCCCAAACCAAAATGAATTAATTAATAAAACAAATGTCTCCACTGGCCCTTCATTTCAGCCCAGCAAAAGCCAAAGTTCTAACATGCTTCATGCACTTTGCTTCCCTCTGTCCTCCTCTCACCCTCCTTCATTCTGCCTCTCCTCCGTGCTCAGACTCATGGCTGACTCACACCTGGCCAACTGACTTTCCCTCTAGTTCTTAAAAAACACCAAGCATGCATGCACCTCAGGGCATTGCCCTTGCCTTGGCCCTTACATCGGTCCAACTAGCTCTCTCTCTACTTCCGGCCTTCATTCAAATGCCCCTTTCTCAGAAATGCACTCTCTAAACCAGGGGTCTCAAACTCGCGGCCCGCGGGCCGTTTGTGGCCCTCCGTACAACATTTTGTGGCCCTGCCCTAGAGGAATCTTTTTTTGTTTTGTTTTGTTTTGTTTTAGTTGTTTGGGTCACACACCCCAATGTTCAAGGCTTACTACTGACTTTGCACTCAAGGATCACCCCGACTTTGCCTCCTGCGGCCCCCAGGTAAATCATAGTAAACTATGTTTCGGAATAGTGAATTACCTCCTCCCCCAGTTTGCTTTGTCTCCCCCTCTCTGCCCCATTTGGATGCTCCTGCTCTTCAAGCACTTAATATCTGAGTAGAGGTGTTTGGGGCCACACCCAGAGGTGTTCAGGGTCTATTCCCAGCTCTGTGCTCTGGGAACAGATGTTGCTAGATATTGAATTTATCCTCTTTGGTGAAAAGCAAGAGCCCAGCCCCCTTGACCTATTTTTCCAGACCTTGTTTGTTGTTTTACTTTTTAGTTTATTGTGTGTTTGTGTTTTTTTTTGACACACTAGATTATTCCAGAGATTTCTCCTGGCTCTATATTCAAGGATCATGCCTGTTAGTACTTGGGGATCCATATGGGATGCCAGGGGTCAAACCTGAGTCAGCTGTGTGCAAGACAAGTGCCCTACCATGCTATGCTATCACTCTAGTTCCTGTTTTACTTTTATATGTTGGAGGAGAGGGTATGGCATCACAAGTAGCTGTGCTCCGCTGAAAAGCTCTTCCTGAATTTTTGCTTGGGGATCATTTTAGATTCTACTGTAGTGCTTGGGAGGCCATGCGATGCCAGAATTGCTATATACAAGGCAAACACCTGAAACCCTATGCTATTATATCTCTAATTCTGATTTTGGGTCACACCTGGGAGTGCATGGAAGCTATTTACAGGAATAAGTCTGCATGCTCTGTGCTAACTCATGGCTGTGTCAGGTGACCATGTGGTGCCTGAGACTGAGTTGGGGTTAGTCACATGCTAGGCAAGCACTTTTAGTGCTATACCATCTCTGGCCTTCCTCAAACATTTATAATCTGTGTATTTATTTTTTATTAATTTTTTATTTTTAATTATGAGAACAAAAATGCAAAGAAAGAGGACAAGGTAAAGTTACAGTGGAAGGACAATCACCCACAAACAGAATTCTCAGTAGTTCCATTGCTGATATCTTAACTTTGAACTTTGAGCCAAAGAACATTAAGAAAAATAAAACAGAACCCATGTACAATTACTTTGTCCCTCAAGTCCCCAGATCGTAGTACATAATATTTCTTAGCAGCACACAAAGCAATCTAAAGCCATAAAACTTATGTAACTCCTTAAACATTGAAGGCAAATTACTTTTTACATTTCCATGCACATTCATATTAGTTTAAGTTAACTTCAAAAGTTTAAGTGGGTTGCTTTTCTTAAGGATTAGAGTCAAAGGAGCACAGTGAAAATGGTGTTAGAGTGGCAATTATTGTTTGCATAGTCCCACCAAAATATGAGGGACATGGAAAGGAAAAGCATTGGCCTAAATACAAGGAGACCCTACCCCTGAAGTTTCCTGGCATAAGACCAACTCTAGGCTCCAGGCAAACTAGTTTATCCAATCCAGGTCATTGTCTGTAGTGCCAATACACTTTTATTTTTCACATAGTCTCTGTTGTTGGTATCATGTTTCTGTATTAAAGGTCCTGAAATCTGCATATCCTACATTGCAGTCAGGATGGTGCAGAGCATCCTCTCATTTCACCTCACAATTAAAGGGCAATGCAGAGAACCCTGTCCTGTAAGTGTCGTTGTTGTTGTCAAGTCTTCTTAGTGTTAAGGGAAGTCTCTTTTGAGCAGGTCGATGTCAGAGCAGTGGTAGGGTCTTCCCTGGTAGAGGATTGCTTCTAGTAAGCTGTGTATTTCATTGTGTGTTTTTCACTACTCAGTAGAATATTAGCTCTGTGGGATCAGTGATTTTTTTTTTGGTTTTTGGGCCACACCTGGTGACGCTCAGGGGGTTACTCCTGACTATGTGATCAGAAATCTCTCCTGGCTTGGGGGACCATATGGGACACTGGAGGATCGAACCTTAGTCCGTCCTAGGCCTTATCTCTTGTACCACTGCTCTGGCCGTAGGATCAGTGATTTTTGATCTGAGTTGTTCTTTGCTATAGCCACAGTACCTAGACCATGTGGTTGGCACATAGCAAACACTTAATTAATGGCTGGTAAATAACTAAATGTTATAAAATTCCTATTCATCACCAATTGATCATATTACAAAGAATGTGACAAGAAAACACAAAAGTACTGTTCTCACTTAGAAACACTGCTTTTTATGATAAAGCTTAAAGTACAAGGTGGCTGAGCTTAATGTATTTTGTTCTTTATTATTTTAGATGGTGCCTTACCCCAAAGACCTTTTACCTTAGTTTTCTGCTGTTCCACCTCTCTCTGCCTTTTTGCTTCTCCTCTGCCACCCCCTCTCCAGACTGTTTTATTCTTTATTTAAAACAGCCAACCCCATCTCAGGTGTGGTTGGGTCTGATCATTAAGAAGGGATTAACATCTCAAAAGACAGTTTAGGTAAAAGGGCCTTGGGGGAAGGGTTACATAGCCAGAGATAGAACCCAGGTTCTCTCTCCTTTTTTGGGGGGGGGGCACATCCGGTGATGCTCAGGGGTTACTCCTGGCTATGCAATCAGAAGTCGCTCCTGGCTTGGGGGACCATATGGGACGCCAGGGGATTGAACCGCGGTCCATTCTAGGCTAGCGCTGGCAAGGCAGACACCTTACCTCTAGCGCCACCACGCCAGCCCCTGAACCCAGGTTCTCACACGTGGAAGGCAAATGCTTTACTGCTAAGCCACTGCCCTTTCCTATGTTTGTGTGTGTGCTATATATGTAGCTAAAGGGCCTCTTATGCAATGCTCAAGAAACCCAAGAATCTTCAGTCGTCCAGGCTGGTGGTTCAGAATAAGGGCCTGAGGTAAAACAGGGATACCTGCTCCCTGACACCATTCCAGCAGTGCTGGAGACTTCCAGGTCTGCTACAAGTGATGCTCAGGTGATTATGTAGTACTAAAGTTTGAATCTGAGTCAGGCTCACTAACTGCTGTACTATTGTTCAGCCTCCCATATATATATATATATATACATCTATATCTATATCTATATCTATATCTACCTATCTATCTATCATCTATCTATCATCTATCTATATTTCTTGCTTTTAGTTTGAAGGGAAGGATTGGTTTTTGGACTGTCTGGGAAATGCCCAGAGATTACTCCTGTCTTTGCACTCAGGAATTACTCCTGGCAGTTCTTGGTGGACTGTATGGGCTGCCAGGGATAGAACCCAAGGTGGCTGTGTGCAAGGTAAGTACCCTACCCACTGTACTATCTCTCCAGTTCCCAGTCCTCTATATTTTGTCTGTAATAAAATTAAATAATTTTTAATAAGTTATCTAAGTTAAGACTTTTTTTGTTTTTGGGCCACACCCGGCGTTGCTCAGGGGTTACTCCTGGCTGTCTGCTCAGAAATAGCTCCTGGCAGGCATGGGGGACCATATGGGACACCGGGATTCGAACCAACCACCTTTGGTCCTGGATCGGCTGCTTGCAAGGCAAACGCCGCTGTGCTTTTGCCAAGCATGGGAATCAAACAGTCATTATTTCTTGTAGCAATTAATTGACTGCTACAAGTTTTATGTTATGTGGTTATCCATTGTAAATGATGCTATTGAAGTCAAATTTCAAGGTGTAAAAGTCACTGGTGAGGTTGGATCCTGGATGAGTAGAGAATCCACAAAGAAGCATCCACCAGCTATTTTCTGAGAGTAACTCAGTCCCTTGTAGGTGGGAAATGGCTGTTTATATTAGGGGAGAATAGGGTATGAGCTCTGTGTCAGCCAATGAGGTAGGATGTAAGAGGGGATTAAAACAGGATGTGTGCTCCTGCGTTTATGAAGACAGGGTAAGGGGTTAAGGAAATGAGGGTGTGTGCTCTGGATGTTAAAACAGGGTATGTACTTAAGGTGATTAGCTACATATCCCTCTTCTGATAAACAAAAACTGATATGTTTTGATAAGCACAGAAGTGCTAGGTATGTCACCCTAGATTGTCTAGATTGTCTTTGGCTTGAGATGGTAACCCCAGATCAGAGTTTACAGCAAAGTGTTAAAAGTGGCTGTTATTTTGGATAGGCACTGTAAAAGCTGGGATAAAAAACTTTTAATCTAGATTAGATTTAAAGGAGGTAGCCTTTCCCAGGAAACATCTAGTTATACATTTCAACTGCAGACTTTAGGCCAGTCTTTACTTTGCCTGACACCTCCAGAGGTTCCTCTTCTAGGTTCCAGGAAAAGTAAAACGTTCTCTATCCATCTTCTCTTCGGTGGGTGTTGTTAACAGGCATTTCCCTAGAGTCCTTTGGGCTCTCACAAACCTTAACTCATTGCCAGGGCAATGTGAAGCATGCCTCACTTTGTAAGTCATTGCTAAGGTTTCAAGTCATTGCCAGAATGGCACAAAAATTACCTATAGTGCCCTCATCGCCAGAGTGGTTTCATTTGATGAGATCCAAAATTTGGGGATATATGGTCAATCTCAGAGCAACATTAGCTTAAGTCAAGTGAGTATGACATGTTCAAGGTTAATGGCCCATCGGCAAAATAAAAATTTTGGAGTACATATCTCTAATAGTCAGGAACACCCTTCTTTCATAAGATTTCCTCATTTTACTGGGTCTATGCAAAAAGGAGAAAAGGATATTGCCAGAAGGTAATACTGGGGTGCCAAAGGTCTATGGCTAAGTTGTAATCCACTATCCCTGATTCATGGGTATAGTAACAACATTATTCTCAAAAAATCATATGAAGAAATGCAGATATTCTCATTTGGTCTGCTGAATTAAGTCCAAGGCAATAACATAGTACCCCAATACATACATACATACATATATAGTATGTATATATATGTATATATGTATATATATACCCACCTTTTGTCTGTTGAATCAAGTCTTTCTTCTTGTTTTGGGTCACACCTGGCAGCTCTCAGGACTTACTCCTGGCTCTGCACTCAGAAATCACTCCTGGCAGGCTTGGGGGATCATATGGGATACACTACATCATATGTAAACCAATCGGCTTTTTCATATCCTGTCTTAAGCATATCACAAAATCTTTGTTCACAAGGTGCGAAGCATCCTATAATGACTACTATAATAAGAGTTAAGAGCACTGAGCACTGTAATGTGAGTCCAGAGTATCCATCTTATTTCTCCATCGACACCTGCTTTAATTTATGCAGCTGTATCTGTTGCTATTGTATCCATTGAAGTATAAAAGAGGATATAAGATGCTGAAGATTTCACAGAAGAGGTGGGAATATCCAAAACTTGTGGTCATCGAAAGAACATTATTTCACTTCATTTTTACAGTAGGCCACTTAGTAACATTTGTCTATTTCATCATAATTATTCAAAACAGAAAATAAGTTGTATTTTTCAGATTTGTTCTTAGAATCAATAACATACAAGTCAAGGATTTCTAAGGGGAAGTCTACATAGGTCTGTAATTTTTGCTTCCACCTGCTCTCAAAGGAAAAGCATTTCAGATGTATTAAAAGCACAGGTGGTAATTTCCTAATTTTTATCTTTTGTTTGTTCTTGTTTTGGTCCACACCTGGCAGCTCTCAGGGTTTACTCCTGGCTCTGCACTCAGAAGTCACTTCTGGCAGGCTTGGGGGATCATATGGGATCCCGGAGATCAAACCCAGATCAGCTACAGTCAAGGCAAAAACCTTACACACTGTGCTATCCCTTTGACCTCAAATTTCTAGCTTTTTATAGAGAATCCCATTGTGCTCTACAGTCTGTCAGTGTTTCTTCTTTGGAAAATAACTTGAGGCAATCCTGTGATGTACATTTACTTATCGATGTTAATGCAAAGATAGATGCGTGAGAGACTCAAAAGAAACTTTTTGTGATGGACTTTAAATTTGAATTGCCTTGAAAAACTGTAACAGTAATTGACAGTCCAGGGGGCGGGGTGGTGGTATGTGATGCATGCTGGGTACAGGGGTAGAGGAAGGACAACACTGGTGGTGGAAGTGGCCTTATTCACTGTCACTATGTACCTTGAATATAACTGAAATACTTGTAATTCACATTGGTCACAATAAAAATATTTTTTAAAAAGTGTAATAATAATAGACTCACTGAGCTGCTTGTATCTCTTGCCAAGTAGGCTCCATAGCATTTAAGTCATCGAGATGTCCATTGTTTTCCTCTTTCTGTGTTTTCTGCTTATCAGCTTTATTCAGGTCTTCATGAAGACCATTCATCAGAAATAGAAGTGTTACAAAGCAATAGTCATTAAAACAGCATGATACTGAAATAAAGACAGACCCTCAGATCAGTGGAATAGACTTAAGTATTCAGAACATGTTCCCCAGACATGCAATCTTTGATAAAGGGGTAATAAATGCAAAATGGAGCAAGGAAAACCTCTTTAGCAAATGGAGTTGTGACAACTGGTCAGCCACTTACAAAAAAGTGAACTCAGACCTCCATCTAACATCATGAACAAAGATCAAATCCAAATGGATTAAAGACCTTGATATCAGACCTGAAACCATAAGGTATATAGAACAAAATGTAGGTAAAACATTCCATGACATTGAAACTAAAGGCATCTTCAAGGAGAAAGCAGCACTCTCCAAACAAGTGGAAGCAGAGATAAACAGTTGGGACTATATTAAGGTGAGAAGCTTCTGCACCTCAAAGGAAATAGTGCCTTGGATACAAAAGCCACCCACAGAATGGGAGTAACTATTCATCCAATACCCATCAGATAAGGGGTTGATATCAAAGATAAGGTACTGACAGAACTTAACAAGAAAAAAATATCCAACCCCACCAAAAAATGGGGAGAAGAAAGGAACAATTTCTCAAAGAAGAAATACAAATGACCAAAAGGCACATGCTAGGTTCATGCTAACAGCCCAATGATAAGACAAAGGCAATGCAAGTCACAAAGCGGGGTTTTATTTGCTTAGCTAGCTAAGGGTCCAAGACTTCCACCTGGGAACAGGCTTCCAGTCAAGGACCCCGAGTTACTTTTCCACTTGGGTTATATAGATTTACATCATCAATCTAGACCTTCCCAGTTACTTTCCTATTGGCTGCTGCTACGTTTCAAAAAATACACCTTACATTCCATTGGGTCCCACTTAATGATACAATTCATACAACATGCTTCCATAGTAACAGATACTGATCTAAGTATCCCCTTTTCCTATTTTCCATGCTTGCACACACATGGAACATCCCAGCCATCTGATCTCCACCGATGAGTCTCCCTTTGTCTCCACCTCTATCTGAAGGCCATATTCCCACAAGTTAAGCTAACAGAGGGAGTAAATGGAAGCTAAAAAGCAGTTTGAAGCAGTTTTAGCAAAAGCAGAAACTTTCATGAGGAAAATGGAAACCTCAGGGCCCTACAGTAGTACTTGGGAGATGATGTAGTGCAAGGATTGAAAAGAGACAGGTGGGGACTGTGCATGGCAGGTGTGCTGCACCCAGTGCTTTTTTTTTGGGGGGGGGTCACACCCAACAGCACTCAGGGGTTACTCCTGCTCTACGCTCAGAAATCGCTCCTGGCAGGCTCGGAGCACCATATGGGATGCCGGGATTCGAACCCCCGACCTTCTGGATGCAAAGCAAATGCCCCACTTTCATGCTATATCTCCAGCCCCGTGCCCAGTGCTTTCAGTCATGTCCCTTGCCCAACTTGCTTTATTTTTATATCCTCCAGAGATTTGTTTTTGTCCTCTGACTTATTCCACTCAGCACAATCCCTCTATAGGGCCAACTGTATTGTCCCCAATGATTCCTTTCATCTTTATTCTCAGTGCTGAGTGTATTCCATTATCAATCTATATGACTCTTTATTTCTCCTCAGTAGATGGGAACTTAGGGTTCCTCATGATCTAACTGCACACTGTTCTTCAACCCTGCCTCAGGAATTTTGTGCCCATTAATTGCTCTTAGGACCTGGTCCTGGTAACTCTGATGAAAGGCATTTGCTTTGGGGCAAATGCCCTAAGTTTTTGGTACTGTTGTGTATGTGTGTATATGTTTGATTTGTGAGCCACACCCAGCAGTGCTGAGTGTTAGTGGTGCTCAGAGAACCATGGATGTTGTACTTGAATCCAGACTTTCTGCATGCAAAATACAGCCCTGCTTTGCCATTCTCTCTCTCTCTTTTTGTGGAGCCACACCTGACAATGCTCAGGGCTTAAATCTGGCTTTGTGCTCAGGAACGACTTCTGGCAGGACTCTGAGGACCATAGGGAGTGCTCGGGATCAATTCTGGTTTGGCCACAGAAAGGCAAGTCTACTATCTGCTGTGCTATCACTCTGGCCCCTGCCATCCTCTCTTTACAGCCCAGTTTTCTATCCTAAACTATGGCTTCCTCTTTTGAATGTTCATTTCTAGCCTTCCTCTAGTTTCATGTTACATAAATAGAGCGCCTTATCTTCTACTAAGCCAGCATTCCCAGCTTTCCTTTTTGGTTAGTGAAATCATCATCAGAAATGAAACCTGAATCATCTTGGGCTCCTCATTTCACCCCCAAACTTCTCAATCACTTAGATGTGTGGATTCTTTGTTTCAAATTTTTGAATGTATGAAATATTTCAAATATAAAGAAGAAAGCGGAAACTAGATTGCTCTACAGCATTTCTCAGACAAAGTCTTAATATTTTGCTCTAGGAACCTCAGGCTTTTGCTTTTTTATTAATGTATATTTTCCAGTTTTATTGTTATACAATTATATGAATTTAAACAAAACATTGTTGGCACATTTGAGATATCCTATCTATTTCCTTCCATCCTATCCCCACTTTTAAAAACTAACCACTACCCAAAATCTGTCTATAACTTCCCCAAAAACTTCCAAAAAACCAAGGGTTTTTTGTTGATAATTTTTGGGATGGGTCACATCAGACTTTGCTCAGGGCTTACTCTTGTTTCTGTGTTCAGGCATCATACCTTTGGGAGCATAGGGCACCAATATGGGATGCATAGTATAAAATCTGTGTCAGCTGCATGTAAGCAAGGTTTGTGCCCTACCTGATTTACTATCACTCTGGCCCAAGAGTTTATAAATATGTGTTTTCAGAATAGTCTCACTCATCTTTGGGATTTAAGAAAAATAAGACATTATTGTAATAATACCCAGAGACAATAGACATGAGGTCTGGAAGGACTGGCCCACGATATGTTTGCCAAGGGGGCACCCTGGGGTGTTGGAGGGAACCTGAGGCCACTGGTGGAGGAAAAGGAATATTGATGTTAGGATTATTGGTGGAATATTGTATGTCTGAAACAACTCTATTATAAACAGCTTTGTAAATCACAGTGCCTTAATAAGAAAACAGTTCAATGAAGTTTTATGCTTAAAGCATTCATGTTCTTTTCACTTTGAAATGTTTCTATACAAAAATGGAAGAAATACTCTGGTTAGGTATGAGTTTGATCTTTCCCTTTATTGGAAAAATTAGGGTCCTTCACCTTTGAGTAGCAAGATTCCACAGTATTAACTAAATGAGACTTATTTGATTTAATAATTCAAAGACTTATTCAACTTGACTAAAAATTTTCTCTCTCTCTTTTTTTTTTTTGGTTTTTGGGTCACACCCGGCAGTGCTCAGGGGTTACTCCTGGCTCCATGCTCAGAAATTGCTCCTGGCAGGCACGGGGGACCATATGGGACGCCGGGATTTGAACCGATGACCTTCTGCATGAAAGGCAAACGCCTTACCTCCATGCTATCTCTCCGGCCCCAAATTTTCTCTCTCAAAACTTGTGCAAGGAGTTTTTCTCCTTTGCCTACTTGGTTTATGTCCTGGCATTTTTTGTGCAAGATGGAATAACATGTTATTTTATTCAGCATGGCTCAATGGATGCCAGAATTCAAATTTTATCAGAGAAAGTTTTTGTATTTTATTTTTTGTTTATTTTTAATTTTTTTTGTTTTTTTTTGGGGGGGGGGCCACACCCGGCGGTACTCAGGGGTTACTCCTGGCTGTCTGCTCAGAAATAGCTCCTGGCAGGCACGTGGGACTATATGGGACACCGGGATTCAAACCAACCGCCTTTGGTCCTGGATCGGTTGCTTGCACGGCAAACGCCGCTGTGCTATCTCTCCGGGCCCTATTTTTAATTTTTGATTTGGGGAGAAATGCTCAAATGCTCAGGGGTTGGTCCAGACTCTGTGCAATGGATATCATGTAGTGCTGGGGATTCAATCTAGTGCTTCTGCATGCAAAGTATGTACTCCAATCAGTTGCGTCACCTCCTTGATCCTAAACTCTGCGTGTGTGCGTGCGTGTGCGTGTGTGTGTGCATGTGTGTGTGTGTGTATGTGTTTAGTAGTCCCAGGTGCTGAACTCAGATTTCATGCATATACTTTACCAATGACTAACATCTACCATCCTTTAAACAATTGTTTTCTCACTTTGGAGACATATCCAATGGTGTTTGGTATTCTAAACATAGGAAGTGCTTCCAAAACAGGAAGTTTGGGAATAAAAATTTCTACATACAAAGCCTGTTGAGACATTTCCCTGAAATCTCAATAAGCTTTTTGGAGGGGCATTGAGTCACACCCTGTGGTGCTCAGGGACTATTCCTGGCTTTTTGTTCAGCAAACAATTTGTGGGGCTAGGGATCTGAACCACGGTTGTGGCCAATATACACCCAGTGGCGCTCAGGGGTTACTCCTGGCTCTGTGCTCAGAAATTGTTCTTGGCAGGTTCAGGGATCATATGGGATGCCGGGAATCCAACTATCCTGTGTTGGCCACATGCAAGGCAAGCGTCCTACCACTGTGCTTTCTCTCCGGCCCCTTATGAATTTTTGAAAGAGACAACATTTTTTTTTGGTTTTTGGGTCACACTGAATAACACTCAGGAGTTACTCTTGGCTCTGTGCTCAAAAATCGCTCATGTCAGGCACGGGAGATCATATGGGATACCAGGATTCGAACCACCTGAATACGCAGAATAGTCCTGAATATGCTGCTTGCAAGGCAAACACCCTACCGCTGTGCTATCTCTTCAGCCCTGTTCCCTCCCTTTCATTGTTTCTTTTGGGGTCACACCCAGTGGCGCCCAGGGGATACTCCTTGCTTCACGCTCAGAAATCACTTCTGGCAAGCTTGGGATGCTGGAGATCGAACCCAGGCCTGTCCTGGGTCAGCCGCGTGCAAAGCAAATGCCCTACCACTGTATTGTCACCTCTAAATAAGTTTTTTTTAAAGAGCCATCACTTAAAGTGCAGTGTAGAATATGAAAATATTTAGAAAGCGTATGGATTATTTATTTATTTATTTATTTATTTATTTATTTATTTTTTGGTTTTTGGGCCACACCCGTTTGACGCTCAGGGGTTACTCCTGGCTATGTGCTCAGAAATCGCCCCTGGCTTGGGGGGACCATATGGGACGCCGGGGGATCGAACCGCGGTCCGTTCCTTGGCTAGCGCTTGTAAGGCAGACACCTTAGCTCTAGCGCCACCTTCCCAGCCCCGGATTATTTATTTTTATAAACTTTATTTTGGGACAGGGATTTAGTTTTGGGGTCCATACCCGCTGGTGTCCAGAGGCCACTTTCTACTTGATGCTCCAGGGTCTCTCAGATGGAGCTTGGGAACAATGCAATAGAAGAGAACAAGCCCAAGTTTCCTGAATGCAAAGCATGTGTACAGTACTTCAGCCATCTCCTTGACTGCTAGAGAGACTTTTTGTTTTGTTTTATTTTTGTTTTGGAGCCACACCCCAAAACACTCCTAGCTATGTGCTTAGAAATCGCTCCTGGCTAGGGGGACCATATGGGACAAAGGGGGATCCAACTGCGGTCCATCCTAGGTTAGCGCGTGCAAGGCAAATGCCCTACTTCTTGCGACACTGCTCCTGCCCCAGAGAGACTTTTAAATCAATCTTTCAGGGTGTATTTTGTGATTGAAGAATCTAAACTAAGTACAGCTTGTAGATTTTTTTTCTAAAATCTTTTAAACACTCCTTCTACATCTATGATAGTCTGCAAACTCTAACACTGACTGACCTCTGTTTCCTGAGGCTGGCCCAGGTTATTTCTGACTGAACTGGAAAACACAGAGACTAGAAAGACAGCACATCAAACCTTAATGGAACCTGCAGAGATACATAAACGCATCCATTATTTCCACAAGAAAGCGCCCACTGCATACCAGGAAGGACTGCATGCTTGGAATTTGATGGTGAAAGCTCACTCCTACCTTCCTGACTCTCAAGGAAATAAGGTTAAGTGCAAGAGTTATGCCTTCATTAAAGCAGCCACAAATGCTTTTTGGGGCGGTGAACTGAGCAATGCTCAAGAATAACTCCTGGGCCGGAGCCATGGCGTAGCGATAGGGTGCTTGCCTTACACACAGCTGACCTAGGACGGATCGAAGTTCGATCCCCTGGAGTCCCATATGGTCCCCCAAGCCAGGAGCGATTTCTGAGCACTGAACCGGAATAAATCCTGAGCATCACCAAAGTGTGGTCCAAAATCAAAAAACAAACAAAAGAGTAACTCCTGGCTCTGCACTCAGAAATGACTCTCCTGGCAGTGCTTTAGCGACCATGTGGGATGCTGGAATTCGGGTCCAAAAAGCATGAATAATTGTAACCAACGTAATAAACATGACTATTTACAGCCTCCTGTACTCTGGTATATGGTATACTCTCTAGGGTACCTGGCAACTGGGGTTATTGTTCCTACCTCTTTTCTGCATAAGTGAATCATACCCCTACACTGTGGGTTTATCACTTTGCAAAACAACCACCCAATCAATAGTGAAGGTGGATACTTCACCATTGCAACAGATCTGGTACTTTGCTTTGATTAGAGTCCATTTGGGGGCCAGAGTGAGAGCTCAACCAGATGACTACAGGTTTTGCACGTGGGAGCCCAGACTTCTCTCTCTCTCTCTCTCTCTCTCTCTCTCTCTCTCTCTCTCAGTCTCTCTCTGTCTCTCTCTCTTTTTTGACACTGTGGTTTGCACTATTGTTAATGGAAGGGTGCCTTGCATATCAGTTTCTCCCCTTTCAGCACCAAGTTCTTGTCCAGAGTTATCAGTTCCAACTACTAGTCTATTGTAACTGCATTCACTGATGTTTGTGGTAAGCTTCCAACCCTAGTCCAGGGAGAGGGGTGGGCAGAGAGATAGCACAGCGGTAGGGCATTTGCCTTGCATGCAGCCGATCCAGGACAGACAGTGGTTCCATCCCATGAGGTCTCCCAAGCCTGCCAGGAGCGATTTTTGTGACCAGAGATAGGAGTAACCCCTGAGTGTTGCTAGATGTGACCCAAAAACCAACCCTCAGCTGGACTTCTTGAACGTTATCTCTATTATCTATGTATATTATTACCATATTATCTCTTGTTTTTCTTATATCCCACACATGAATGAGATTATTCTATATCTCTACCTTTCCCTCTGACTCATTTTGCTCAGCATAATAATCTCCATGACCATCCATATATATTTCATTATTTCATTTTTCCTAATGGCTGCAAAGTATTCCAGTGTGTAGATATACCATAGTTTCTTTAGCCACTCATCTGTTTTCTGGCACCTGGGTTGTTTCCAGATTCTGGCTATTGTAAATAGTGCTGTAATGAAGATAGTACTGCCTAGGACATTTTTAGTTTGGTTTTTGGGCTACACAAAGCAGTGCTCAGAAGTTACTTCTGGCTCTGCACTCAAATTGCTCCTGGCAGGCTCAGTGGACCATATGGGATGACAAGGATTGAACCCAGGTCTGTCTGGGTCAGCAGCATACAAGGCAAATGCCCTACCAAGAGGGCATGTTTGTATTGCGTTTTTTTGTGTTCCTGGGGTATATCCCTAGGAAGTGGTTCAGCTGTATCATATGGGAGCTCAATTTCCAGGTTTTTGAGGAATCTCCATGTTGTTTTCCAAAAAAACTGAAATAGACTACATTCCCATCAGAAGTGAATGAGAGTTCCTTTTTCCCCACCTCCCCACCAGCACTGATTGTTCTTGTTCTTTGTGATATGTGCCAGTCTCTGTGGCATGAGATGGTACCTTATCATTGTTTATTAGCATCTCCCTGATGATTAGTGATGTGGAGCACTTACATGTGCCTTTTGGCCAATAGTATTTCTCTTTGTGTGGGGGACACACCTGGCAGTATTCAGGGGTTACTCCTGGCTCTGTGCTCATAAATTGCTCTTGGCAGTCTCAGGAGACCATATAGGATGCCAGGGATAGAACCTGGGCTGGTTCTAGGTCAACGCCATTCAAGGCAAATGTTCTACCCACTGTACTATCACTCTGACCCCCATCTGTATTTCTTCTTTGAGGAAATGTCTGTTCATTTCTTCTCCCCATTTTTGATGGGGTTAGAATTTTTTTCTTGTAAAGTTCTACCAGTGCCTTGTATATCTTAGATGTTAACCCCTTTTCAGATGGGTATTGGGTAAATAGTTTTTCCCATTCTGTGGCTAGTATTTCTATCATAATCACTGTTTCCTTTGAGTGTAGAAGGTTTTCAGTTCAATGTAGCCCCATTTGTTTATCTTTGCTTTCACTTGCTTGGACAATGGTATTCTATCCTTGAATATACTTTTAGCTGTAATGTCATGAAGTGTTTTGCCTACATTTTTCTCTATGTACCTTATGGTTTTAGGCATGATATCTTGGTCTTTAATCCATTTATTTTGGTTTTTGGGTCACACATGGCAGCGCTCAGGGGTTACTCCTGGCACTACGCTCAAAAATCGCTCCTGGCAGGCTTGGGGGACCATATGGGATGCCGAAATTTTAACTACCATCCTTCTACATGCAAGGCAAACGCCTTACCTCCATGCTATCTCTCCAGTCCCATGCTTTGGGAATTTTTATAGCAATTGCAAAAAATGTGTGCAATGCTTTGGGATATATTGACATTTTGATTACTTTAGTTCTCCCAATTTATGAACGGAGTATATATTTCCACTTCCTTGTGTCTTCTTTTATTTCCTAATGCATAGTTTTGTAGATTTTTTTTATATAGCCCTTTCACTTCCTTAGATAAGTCGTTACAAGGTACTTGATTGATGAATTTAGTCCATTGACATTGAGAGTGATTGTTGTAATGGTAGTGGAGCCTTGTTAAAAAAAAAAAAGCTCCGGGCTCGGAGAGATAGCACAGCGGTGTTTGCCTTGCAAGCAGCCGGTCCAGGACCAAAGGTGGTTGGTTCGAATCCCGGTGTCCCATATGGTCCCCAGTGCCTGCCAGGAGCTATTACTGAGCAGACAGCCAGGAGTAACCCCTGAGCACTGCCGGGTGTGACCCAAACACCAAAAAAAAAAAAAAAAAAAGCTCCACACCTGGGGCTGGAGAGATAGCATGGAGGCAGGCCATTTGCCTTGCATGCAGAAGGACAGTGGTTCCAACCCTGGTATCCCATATGGTCCCTCGAGCCTGCCAGAAGCAATTTCTGAGCATAGAATAATCCCTGAGCACTGCCAAAAAACAAAAAAAAAATGCTCCACATCATATAAGAGATATGCAGGGTTTAAGAATTTTGATTTGCATGTGGCTGATCCTGGTTCCATTTCTGACATATATGTGGTCCCTCAGCACATATAGTATAGTTCAGGAGGGATCCCTGAGCATAAAGCCAGGGTAAGCCCTGCATATGGCTGTGTGAGCACCTCAAATAAAGTAGAAGAAAAGTCCAAGGTATTAGGGCTTAAGAGTTATTACAGGCTTATTACTTGCTTTACATGTAGCTGACCTGATTAGATTCCCAGTACCATATGTTCTCTCAAACTCTGTTGAGGAGTAAACCTCAAGCACATAGTTGGGAGTATCTCTAGAGCACAATCATGTATGACCTAGACACCCAGTTCCCCACAAACAAAAACAAATCCTCAACTATTAATAAACACCATTTACTAAGTGCCAGACATTATCCAGATGTTTGGGATTCGTCTTGAGACAAACCCAGCAAAGAACTTACTTGTGGGCAGTCAAGGAAGACATAAAAAGAAACAAAATGTCCAAATAATTAATATTTTTTTGGTTTTTTGGCCACACCCGGCGTTGCTCAGGGGTTACTCCTGGCTGTCTGCTCAGAAATAGCTCCTGGCAGGCACGGGGGACCATATGGGACGTCAGGATTCGAACCAATCACCTTTGGTCCTGGATCGGCTGATTGCAAGGCAAACGCCGCTGTGCTATCTCTCCGGGCCCTCAAACAATTAATTAAATAATACTTTAGAGCACAATAATTACTATTTAGAAATAGCTACACGGTGGGCTGGACAATAGTAGAGCAGGTAGGGCTCTATGTGGTCAACCCAGGTTGGATCTCTGGCATCCCCTGTGATCTCCTGAGAACTGCCAGGAGTAATTCCTGGGTGCAGAGCCAGGAGTAACTCCTGAGGACTGCCAGATGTGGCCCCCAAACCAAAATAAATAAAAGAAAAATAAAGCCAGCTAGGACTAAGTACTTTTATCCTTTCTGTAAAAAAATGGATATTGGTATCAGACTTGTGCCTAAGTTTTGATCGTACCACTAAATAACCAGGTATTCTTAGGAAAATTCTCTGTGTTTCAGTTTCCTCATTGATATCACCTGGATAAAATCTCGGGCCGGAGAGATAGCATGGAGGTAAGGCATTTGCCTTTCATGCAGGAGATCATCGGTTCAAATCCCGGTGTCCAATATGGTCTCCCGTGCCTGCCAGGAGCAATTTCTGAGCCTGGAGCCAGGAATAACCCCTGAGCACTGCCGGGTGTGACACACACAAAAATATTATACACAAAATCTTGCTGGAAGCTCAAGGAGATAGTTTAAAGAGCAGACTGTGTGCATGGCATACCCAAGACCCCTATTTTATCTCTGGAATTACAGGGCCTCCAAAGCACAGCAGGATGGTACACTGGTGGCACCCTGCACTGCCACAGAGGCCACCAAAGTAAACAACATAAACTTCTCATTGGTCTGAATGGAGTGATAACACAGTGGGTAGGACATTTGCCTTGCATAAGGTTGACTTTGATTCTATCGCTAGCATCCCATATGGTCCCCAAGTACCACCAGAAGTAATTCCGGAGTGCAGAGTCAAGAGTAACCCCTGAGCATTGCTGGGTGTGGCCCAACAATTTAAAAGTAATTCTCACTAGAAGTCAAAGATGAATATTTCTTTGGCTCTGCAGTCAGTGTTGCTTAATTTTGGTGCTATGGTCAGGATTAGCAACCACATCTTTAATTTTGAACTTTAAAAATAATTTCACTTCGCTCTTATCCAGAACCTCCATTTTCTAGTAAATAGTTAAAATGATCATCAGGAAGATAAAGTGAGGTCCCTACTCTATGTTTTCTAGGCCTTCTAGAAAGCCCACTGTTTTTCCATTGATCCCATGCATGGAGATCTTTCTTCTAAGAAAGGTGATACTGAAGAAATCAAAGAAGAAAAAGCTTCATAAATGTCCCCATAGCCAAATGAAGTCTTTAATATTACCTAAGATACAGTTAGTTTTGTAGTTAAACAAAAAAGGGCAAGATTTCTGACAGGGGGGCCAGAGCAATAGTACAGCAAGTAGGGTGCTTGCTTTGCACACTGATTACTGAAACCTGTATGGTTTCCCAGCACTGCCAGGAGTAATGCCTGAGTGCAAAGTCAGGAGTAACCCCTGAGCACCGGCAGGTGTGGCCCCAAAACAACAAACAGAAAAAGATACTTGCCAAGGAATTTATGTTAGTATTGAGTATAAGAAGCACTCTGATGATAGTTTTCTGAAACCAGCTGTGGAAAACTGATCAGAAAAAAAAGAAAGTCAGGAAACTGGAGAGAGAGTAGCAGGAAGGTGCTTGCCTTGCATTTGGCTGACCAGGGTTCCATCCCCAGTACGACATATGGTCTGTGTCCCTCCAGAAATGATCCCTAAATGCAGTCAGGAGTTAGCCCTAAATCCAGTTGGGTTTGACCCAAAAAGCAAGCCAGCCAAGAGTTAGAGTGATAGTTCAGGGGTTAAGATGCTTTGCCCTGCTTGTAGCTGATTTCATTTTAATCCCTGGCACCACCAGATTCACCGTGCACAGAACCAAGGGTAAGCCCTGAGCACCACCAACTGTGGCTCAACCTCTCTCCCCCAATTACAGAATGATGGCAGACAATAATAGAATACAAATCAAATTGCCCTGTTCTTGGGCTGGGGCTGTGGATCGGCTATAGGGCACATGCCTTGGAGTATGAGGTCACAACTTCTATCCTCAGTACTTCCCCCATAATTAGTGAACCACAACTAGCTTAGTAATCAAGTGCATGACCTCTAGAAAACAAACAGCAATGGGAAATAATTAAGATGACCAATTCTTATTATTGATCATTTGTGTATGCTCTCTGGATACATATTCACATTTTTGGAATCACTTGAGAATAAATTATATACTTCATGACTCCTTCACTTCCTGTTTCATAAAAATATTTCAGGCGAGGGACACCCAAGCAATGCTCAGGGGTCTATCCCAGTCATTTTCTTTCAGCCAATTGGGCTTGGTAGCTCAACTCAGGTGCTTCTAACACCTGCCCTGGTTGCAATCCATTGTAAGATAGTTTTCTTGCCTTCCGCTTCAATTAATTGTTAGCTGATTATTATTGGTAGGGAATCATAGTTCTTTCCTTTTCATGACCTTATATTGGCTTTTCTTTCTGGGTCACACCTGGCAGTACTTGGAACTATATCCATCTGGGTAGTCAGATGTTGCTCCTGGCGGTGCTCAAAGGACCATGCAGTGCTGGAGATAAAATTCATACAAATTTGCATACAAATCATGCACTCGACTCTCTGAACCATCTCATGATTCCCCTCTTTTCTTTTCTTTTTTTTTTTAATAAAAAATCTTTCTTTAAGCACCATGATTACAAGCATGATTGTAGTTGGGCTTCAGTCATAAACTGAAATGCAACATTTTCACCACCCCACCACCAATGAATGCCCTCTCCCTTCCTCCTAACCCCTGCCTGTATTTGAGACCTCCTCTCTTTTCTTTCCTCGATATTTCATAACACGTTGTTGTGCCTAATTGTTTTGGTCTTCAAATTTGTCACAAATTTGGCTTTGAGCCCTTTCAAGCTGGTTCCTGTCCTTGTGACATAACCATTATTTATTTCAAGCACTTCCTTAATTTCTGGCATAACAGCATGTTCTAGTCTTAATTTGTACCTACTCTTCTCAGTCTTTAAATCACCTGTTTTCGAGGACCTCAGGTGTAATAAGATCTCTGGACTCCAGCTGGTGGAGTTAGCACACAACAGCTGGGTTAGCCCTCCACATTATGGAAAGGTGTATTTCTGGGCATAGATGGGCTATTTTGGGGAAGATAATAGGAAACATAATTGAAAAGAAAGTTTTCCAAAGAAATAGGAATGTTGTTGTCAGTATATGAAAAACAATGAAGCTTTATAAATAAAATTCTTTCTTCTTTATTTTATTTTATTTTATTGGTTTTTGGGCCACACCCAGTGACACTCAGGGGTTACTCTTGGCTATGAGCTCAGAAATCGCTCTTGGCTTGGGGGACCATATGGGATGCCGGGGCATCAAACCACGATCCGTCCTAGGCTAGCGCGGGCAAGGCAGACACTTTAAATGCTTGTGCCACAGCTTCGGCCCCTTCTCTCTTTCTTTTTTGAGGGGGGCATACCTGTTTGACACTCAGGGGTTACTCCTGGCTATGCTCTCAGAAATCACTCCTGGCTTGGGGGACCATATGTGACGCCATGGGATCCAACTGCGGTCTGTCTTAGGCTAGCGCTTGCAAGGCAGACGCCTTACCTCTAGCACCACCGCTCGAGCCCCAAAATTCTCTCTCTTTGTTGGTGTTTATGGGGTACTCCTGACTCAATGTCTGGGTGTTATTTCCATGCAGCCCTGAGGATGGAACCTGGGACTTTTGCATGCTCAGCCCATTGAGCCATCGTTCCAATGCATAAGCAAAATTCTCAGTTGAAAATCTTAATAAAAATGGAATATAAATAGATTTGAAGAGTAAATGAGTGAAGATGGTAGATTTTATTGTAGCACTGGGTGGTGCCAGCAGCTATTCCTGTTTCCATGCTCTGGGAGTCACTTCTGGTGGTGGAGCTCATGGGACCTGGTAGTGCCTAAAATTGAGCCCTAGGTCTTGCATGCAAAAAGACTCTCCAGCCATTGCACCATCTCCTTGTCTCCAAGACTGAATTTCTTTAAAAAAAAAAAAGCTTTGAATTTGATTTGATTATTATTGAGGTAACATGATTGAATAATGCTAATGTTATGGTTTTGGTGGACAAAGTTATAGCACTCTACCACCACTAAATTGTCTAAAACTCTCAACTCCTCTTCTTATGGCAAGCATCCTTTTGGCATGAGTCACCAAGATTAAATTTCTTGATGACAGAAAAATAATACCCTGTATGCTGCTAACCCAGGTCCCATCTGCAGGACTCCATATGGTTCCCTGAGGACTGTTAGGAGTGATCCCTGAGCACAAAATCAAGATTTATCCCTGAGCATAGCAGGGTGTATTCCACCAGCCCCACCCCAGAACTGAAATTTTTAGCTTGGGCCAGACAGTCTGACCCAGTCAAAATAACCTTACATTAAAAAAAGAATATTATGTTAAAACAGATCTACTTTGTTTATGAAATACGTGAGCACAATAGCTCAAATGAAACCAACAGAAATGCCAATTTTATTTTCGTTCCTTAATGACAATCTCCTTTTTGTTCCTGTAATGCAATCTCCTGTCAATTATTTATTCCCCAATAGTCCACAGCAGTGCTTTGAGCCTCATCTCTTCTCTATGCCTGCCCTCTAGTGGAAGCAAACAAAAATTCTACACTGGCCACGGGGCGGGGGTGAAACGGGGTTGGAGACTGAGGAAAAATGACACGAAACAAAACAAAACAAAAACAATTAACTGGGTGAACTAGATGTGATGGTACCAGTCAGAGGAGAAAGGACTTGGAATACCTTTTGTGTGTGTGTGTGTGTGTGTGTGTGTGTGTGTGTGTGTGTGTGAGTGTGTGTGTGAGACACCTGGCTCCTGGCTCTGAGCTCAGAAATCGCCCCTGGCAGGCAAGGGGGGAACATATGGGAAGCCGGGATTCGAACCACCGTCCTTCTGCATGCAAGGCAAGTGTCTCTCTGGCCCCAACTTGGAATACCTTTATGCTCAGCAGTTCCGGTGTTTTCCCTAACAATGAAAGAAATTGAAGATCATGGAAGGGACCCGGGGAACCTGCTTTAGTACCCAGAGCCATGAAGCCAATGGCAAAACCAGCCCTTCCTGATATGCACCATCATTTCAAAGAAATCCCTGCAAACGTTCGCTTATTAATAAT
This sequence comes from Suncus etruscus, assembly GCF_024139225.1. Classification (NCBI taxonomy): domain Eukaryota; kingdom Metazoa; phylum Chordata; class Mammalia; order Eulipotyphla; family Soricidae; genus Suncus; species Suncus etruscus. Next base: position 119,157,145 of record NC_064868.1, read on the forward strand.
ATAGAGGTCGAGGAAATCACTCAAAGATCTGGAGTACATTCTCTGCACACGCGGGGACTTGGCTTCAATCACCATGTGGCCACCAGTATTGATTAAATGCTGCAGCAGAGTGACAAGAGTAAACATGTTAATCCACAAGGCCTGGAGAATTAAGCTGATTGAATGCCTGCCTTGGAGTCATGAGGGAGCGAGTTCAAACCTTGGCAACACTCCACATGCCCAAGTGCACAGTGCCTTGCGCGTAAGTGGTCGACTTGGTTCGATCCCCGGCACCCCCAGTTACTCACTCCCCCTAGTCCATCAGGAGTGATTCCTGAGCTCAGAGCCAAGAGTAACCCCAAGAGTATGGCCCCCAAACACAAACAAGCACATGCCCAAGTGCAAGACCAGCAGCTCTGCTGTTTGGGATGTTTCCCCAGCATCACAAGAGAGGAGGTGGTCTCCAACCCACATCCACCTGTCATTGCGACCATGACAAGAAAGGGAGGAGGGAGCCACTGCCACTCAGGCGAACCTTAGTTCTCACCCTGACAGGTAGAATTAGCCAGAAAGTGTGGCATCGTGTCTTCTAGCTTTCTCATTCACTGAGCACAACTATGCACATTGAAGTGCACTACAATCCCTTCAGATTCTAGTGTTGCTTGTTTATATTAAATTATCATCGGCGGGGCCAGAGAGATAGCATGGAGGTAAGGCGTTTGCCTTGCATGCAGAAGGATGGTGGCTGAATCCCGACATCCCATATGGTCCCCCGAGCCTGCCAGGACCGATTTCTGAGCAGAGAGCCAGGAGTAACCCCTGAGTGATGCCGGATGTGACCCAAAAACCAAATAAATAAATAAATAAGTAAATAAAATTATCATTGGTGAGAGGAGATTGGTCATACCCAACAGGACTTAGTGACTATTTTTGGCTCTGTGCTCAGGAGTAACCCCTGGTGGTATGGGGGGGGGCAATATGTGATATCAGATATTGAATCAAGGTTAGTCACATGCAAGGCGAGCACTGTAACTCCTGTACTATCTCTCTATCTTCTATGAACATGTGGGATTGGAGGATGGTGTTAGTTGTTTTAAGGAGGGTTTCCTTCAGAAAGTTAAATATCGTTTCCTCTTCTGCTATTTGGGAGTGTTTGATAATATTTATCACTGTCATGATAACTATGATTTATAAAAAAAAAAAAGAGAAAGGAATAAAGGTTTCTAGGAGCTGGACCGGGGTGATAGCATAGTAGTAGGGTCTTTTCCTTGCACATGGACAACCTGGGATAGACTCGGGTTCAATCTCTGAGCCTGCCAGGAGCGATTTCTGAGTGCAGAGCCAGGAGTAACCCCTGAGCATCTCTGGGTGTAGAAAAAAATGTACCTCTTAGTTAATGAGCATTTCAATCTGATTTTCTTTTCTTTTCTTTTTTCTGGTTTTTGGTTTTGGGGTCACACCCGGCAGTGCTCAGGGGTTACTCCTGGCTCTACGCTCAGAAATCACTCCTGGCAGGCTCAGGGGACCATATGGGATGCCTGGATTCGAACCACCGTCCTTCTGCATGGAAGACAAATGCCCTACGTCCATGCTATCTCTCTGGCCCCGTAATTTGATTTCTTGAATGGATTTCTTTAGAAAAGTTCTGATCCAAATCTAGTGTTCTTTAGTGACTACTGCTGGCTCTACATTTGGGGGTTGCTCCTGGTGGTGCTTGGGGGGAACCACGTGGCTATCCATCTCAAACCCCAGACTTTGTGTTCAACTTTCTGAACTTTCTCTCCAGATTCTTGAATGCAGTTTTTCAGACTAATTTGATATCTTATATTAAGGCCAGGAAAAAAAGTGATTTTTATAACTTGATGATTTACCAAGTTGTTTGTAATATAGTAGTTTAAGGTATTTAATTCAAACACCAATCCCACCACCAGTGTCCCTTATCTCTCACCCACCACCATAGTCTGCCTCCATGCAGGAACAAATTGACTTCACATTGCTTGTCTCAAAGCAAAAGCAAACGGGAGGATCAAAACAGACCAACACAGGTAAATTCAAAATGATTATTATATCTCACCATGATATGTAAAGATTTAGAGCTCAGAAATCAAAAATTATTCTGTTTCAATGGCCTCCAGGGCCCCGTTATCCCCATTCATTACTCACCCGAGAATGAGACATCAAAGCTCAGCTCCGGACTTCAAGGAGATTGGGTTGTTGGTATTAAGTCCCACATCCTGGGCAGAAAAGGCCCTTGCTGGGAGGAGAAAAGAAGCCAGAGAAGCTGCTTTCCCAGAAGTCCTGGGGTATGGATGTCCTAGAGATGAGACAGAAGGTTCTAGTAGGTGCTAGAAGATGCAGGAATGACTGGATAGAGGCTAAAGGAGGGAAGAAGCCATGGAGTTGCCAGGAACAAACCAAAGTGAAGGAAAAGCAAAGCAAAGCTGCCTCGGGGCTGGCCCTTGCAGGGGTGAGGGTCCCACAAATGCTGCTATGGGTATAGTGGAGGCTGCATAGCCAGTGTTTGACTTTTCCTTTCAAGGGGCCAAAGGGGAGAGGACCAGAGTGAGGCAATCTCTCCCTGCCCCTGCCTGTCTGTCTGTCTGTGGTGGATTTATGTTTTCAGGAAAGTGTGATAGGATCAAAAGTCATTCCCCTTCCCTTCTAAGCCTCCTGCTATAATATTGGGGCATCCTGTCTGTATTTTGGTGTGGTTGGGTTACTATGATGATGTGGGATCCTTCAATAAAGGATAGAAAGCACACACAAAATATATTTTGAGGTCATATGGTCTATTGCTCCTAAGATGATGATGATCAGTAGAGCTGAGAATGGAACTTGGGTGTCCGCTAAGTAGCCTGTACTCAACTCTTGGCACAGTCTCCTCCTTTATTTTATTTCTTTATATACAGTCATCTATGAGTGAGATCATCTGGTATTTGTATTACTTCTTATGACCTATTTTGCTTAATATGATCTTCTCTGGGGGCCGGAGAGATAGCATGGAGGTAAGGCGTTTGCCTTTCATGCAGAAGGTCATCGGTTCGAATCCCGGCGTCCCATATGGTCCCCCGTGCCTGCCAGGAGCAATTTCTGAGCACAGAGCCAGGAATAACCCCTGAGCACTGCCGGGTGTGACCCAAAAAAAAATATGATCTTCTCTGGTTCCATTCATGTGTTTGTTGCACAAGGCAAGATTTCATCTTTTCTTTGTTGGGGCCATACCTGGTGCTCAGGGATTACTCCTGGCTGCTGCATTCAGAGGTCACTCAGGGTGATAGGATCAGAGGTGGGTTGGTCACATGCAAGTCAAGAGCCCTACTCACTGTAACTATTTCTCTAGATCTTTCATCTTTTTTTTTGTTTTAGATTTTGGGTCACACCCAGCAGCGCTCAGGGATTACTCCTGGCTCTATGCTTAGAAATCACTCCTGGCAGGCTGGGGAGACCATATGGGATGCTGGGATTCGAACCACCATCTTTCTGAATGCAAGGCAAATGCCCTACCTCCATGCCATCTCTCCGCCCCCTCTTTCATCTTTTTATGCCAGCATAGTATTCCATTGTGTAGGTTTACCACATTTAATTTACCAATTATCTGTAGTTGGAGCCCAGAAATTTTATATTCAACTGTGAATTGATTTTTTCTAAAACATAAATATACTTTTAAGGTTTTTCTGAGTAACTTTGATATATAATATCTGCATGCTATTTTAATGATTCTCATGATTTGAGAGGTTTTTGTTTTGACTTCCATATTTTATATATTTATATTCTATAATATATTTTTGGAGACATATGTTATTAGGACCATACCCAATGTGCTCAGTGTTGGTACTCAGGGGGCCATATACGGTGCTGAAGTTTGAAGCAGGGTGCAAGGAAAGTGCCATAACCCCTGTACTATCTCTGTGGCTCTCTATAATCTATGTTAACATTATGGAATGCCTCATTGAGCCAACTTCCAGCTATCATAGTGTGATATAGCCTGTTACTACATTGTCCAAAGACAAATCAGAGCAGGTCAAACTTAAAGAATAAAAAGATTGACTGACACTTTAAAAACACAGTTCCAGGGGCTGGAGCGATAGCACAATGGTAGGGCCTTGCATGGGGCTGACCCAGGACGAACCTCAGTTCGATCCCTGGGGTCCCATATGGTCCCCCAAGCCAGGATTGATTTCTGAGTGTATAGCCATGAGTAACCCCTAAGTGTTATCAGGTGTGCCCCCCCAAAATACAAGAAAACCACAGTTTTATTTCTTTCTCTCAGATGGTCATACTAACGTATTTTCATTCTTGAAATTGCTTCTATTGAGCATATTATTCCAATTTTTTACAGCAAGCACAGATTCGCATGTTCAGATTGTATTTGCCACTTCCAATGACTATAATTCTCTAAATAATAATGCCTTTTTCATCTGAATTGAGTTTGAGTCACAAATAGGTCACTACCCTCCAAATCAATACATATCTAGCAATCGTAGCTAGCAACTATTCAACTTGAGTACCACTTTGGGGAAATACATACCTAAATGAGATGTATAGGACTGTTTCTTATGAGATTATATTTCTGGATATGACTATTTCTTACTGCTAAAAAGAGAAAAGATTCAGCAGCAACTTTCTTCCCCTTTTATTTCTTTTTATAGATAACTATTCAGGAACCTATTCACAATTTATGTAAATGAGAATTCTGTTACAGTAATGCCACTCAATTATTTGAACGTCTTCTGAATATATATATTTAAAATTGCACTGCTCTATTATTAAAGATATTTTAAAAATGGTTAGCTGACAAGTAAGTGCTCCTCAATTTGGTTGAAAGCAAAGAATTGAAAAACCACTTGAGTGGCAAGAGCAATACTATTTTGTTATCATAATTATTCTTTTTTTCTCAGCCTCTGCACCTGTACTTTGGATGGTTTTTCCATCTCTAGGAAAGCTTTTTTAATCTGAGATATGGCCCATAATAAGCAGTAGATGAGAAGTCTGGTTTTTTGTTTTTGATCTGGGGAGAGATTGGGGAATCAGAATGGAATGCTGCAAATGACACAGGCATCAAGACTTTTGACAATATGTGAACACGGGAAGCAGAGGAGGAGCTAGAAACCTTTTTGTTTTGCTCTTGGGGTATCGGGGGATATCCCTGGAGCACCCTGAAAGTGCTCGGGGCTTACTCAAGGATCAATTTTGTTTCTGTTTGTTTGTTTTTGGGTCACACCCAGTAGTGCTCAGGCGTTACTCCTGGCTCTACCCTCAAAAATCGCTCCTGGCAGGCTCAGGGGACCATATGAGATGCCTATTCCAATCACCATCCTTCTGCATGCAAGGCAAATGCCCTACCTCCATCTATCTTTCCGGCCTCCAAGGATCACTTCTGGCAGGGCTATGACGACCATACAGGATACCTGGGTACAAACCTGCATTGGCGGCGTACAATGCAAGCACCCTAATGGTGCACTAGATCTCTGGACCCATGTGGACTTAACTAAGACTAGTCCAGCCCAGGGCTTCTCACACATTAGTGCTATTCCAAATGCTCTATGAAGGGCTAGCAAGATCAAACAAAGAGTTGGGGGACTTGTTTTTGCATGGAGAAGCACCATAAGGGTTCCCTGCCCCACCTTCCAGCATTATTTGGAGTGGCCTAATTAAAAAAATACACAAAATGACTTGTCTTTGTCAATATGAAAATTCCTTTAGGTGCCAGCTTACTGTGATGCTGATGGTAGGTAGGGCATGTGAGGGTGTGTAGGGCCAGGACTCTGCATTCTAAACACAACTCCTCCCCTTTTTCCCATCTCATGCCTGTAGTTGATGCTCAAGAAATATTGGACTGGAGATAGAGAGGTAGTAGAGTGAGTAGAGTGATTGCCTTGCATGTGACCAAACCAGGTTCGATTCCTGGCACTGTAAGTGGTCCCCTGATCAGTTCTGGATTGAGTTTCTGAGTACAGAGCCAGTAACAAATCCGGAAATCCAATAGCTGTGGCTTGTCTACCACCATAAAAAAAGAATTGGACTAGAATAGCATTTTTTCACTTTCTGACCATATCCACCTTGCAATCTTATCTTTATTTTTTATTCTTTTATTTTTTAGTTTTTGGGTCACACCCAGCAGCACTCAGGGGTCACTCCTGACTCTGAACTCAGAAATTGCTCCTGGCAGTTTCAGGGGACCATATGGGATGCCGGAATTCAAACCACCATTTGTCCTGAATTGACTAAGTGCGAGGCAAATGCCCTATCACTGTGCTATCTCTCTGGCCCCATCAATCTTGTCTTTCTGTGGCTTCCATATAACAAGTTGATGCCCTAGTTAGTCTCTTGCTGTGGTTTCCTATTATATGATTTTCACATGTGGCCCTCTTGGAATATCCTGGAGACCCATGGAGGCCATAAGGGCCCTGATTAATACATATTCGATGGGGCTGAAGCAATAGAATAGAGGGTAGGGTGCTTGCCTTGTATATGAACAACCAAGGTTCTATCTCAAGCATCACATATTGTTCCCTGAGGAGCAATATGCCATCTGAAGCCCCCAAACAAATAAAAAAAGTGCTGGTAGTAAGAAGGGTTAAACTTTTCTGATAAACTTCAAGTGTACACATATACCCAATCCCTTTTGCTATTTTAGTCTGGGGAAGACCTCTACATGAGGGTCCAGTTGCTGTAAATGGCACTATAGGCCCACAGAGGAACAAACACACCAAGTGGTCTTGATGCTAGTAACTGCCCAATTGACTCATAAAAAGTAACCCCTATACACACACCTTGTACCTTCCTTGACAAATTCTCCAGGGATGCTCATGTGCCATAAATTCACAGACCAGGGGAGGGCTGTGTGGGTTTAGAAATGATTGCAGGTGTGTGCTGAAGCTCATATAATATCACACCATTACATTTGCAAGACTTTTTGTTAGTTGAAAATTAAATTACAGGAGCTCCAGGAATAGCTCAGTGATAGAGCACCGAGGCATGAAGTTGTGAATTTGTTCCCATTAACAAGTGTAAGGAAGGAAGGGAGGGAGGAAGGAAGGGAGGGAGGAAGGAAACAAAGAAGGAAGGAATGTGAGAGGAAGGGAGAAAGGAAAGAAGGAAGGTAGGTGAGAGGAAGGGAGGAATGAAAGAAAGAAGGGAGGGAGGGAGAGAGGTAGGGAGGAAGAAAAGAAGGGAGGGAGAGACGGGGGGAGGGAGGAAGGACGGAGGACAGACAATCCCCAGTAAGTAATGCAAATAAAATACCTGTGACCATCCAACTAAACCAGGGGTCTCAAACTCAATTTACCTGGGGGCCGCAGGAGGCAAAGTTGAGGTGAGGTAGGGCCGCATAAGGGATTTCACAAAAAAAGTCCTCAGACGTCATTATTAACAGTTTTAATTATTTCTTCTGAACATGAATAGAACATTGAGTGAAGATCATGACAGTTCTTCTGAACATGGCATCTTTTGCCTATTCCTTGCTGCCAGAGACTTGACAGCGCTTCTTCTCACAAATCTGAACCATATTTGGCTTTAGAGAGGAAGCAGTTGAGACTCTCAGTATGGCTTGAAAATGATCATCATTAAGTCTAGACCTGTACTTTGACTTATTGAAGTTCAATGTGGAGAATAACTTTTCACACAAATATGTGCTCCCAAAAAGGCACATGGTGCGCTTGAACATTCAGGAAAGCTCAGGGAAGCTGGGGGGGGGGCAATTCTCTCAAAAATTGCCCATGCATATCTGCTTTTCCACTAATCTCCCTGAACTTGGCTTTGAGATCAGAGTTGCATTGCAGGTCAATGAGCTCCATTTGAAGCACAGGAGGGGTATCTTGCATATCAAAGGAAAAGGGGTCCACAAAAATTTGGAAAGTGGCTCTGTGCTTTTTGAAGTCTGCAAATCTGTGATCAAAATCCTTCTCTAGCTTAAAAATAGCATCAACATATTTCTCACCACTGAATGGTATGCCTGCATCCACAAGTTCCTTGCATGCTGGGAAATGGCAAAAATTTGTCTGAGAGAGCTGAGATTTTCATAACACAAGTTTTGGGGAGAATACTCTCACATTGTCATAGGCAGCACTGATAAGCTGCCCCGGGCCTTGTAACATCTTGTTTAGTACATTCAGCTTATGTGTGATGTCAACAAGAAAAACTAAGTCCATGAGCCATTTGTGATCACTCAACTCAGAAACAGCATTCCCATCCTTCTCCATGAAAGCGTTCACTTCTTCTCTCAACTCAAAAAATCTTTTCAGGACATTTCCCCTGCTGAGCCAATGTACTTTGGTGAAATAGAGCACATCTCTATATTCTGACTCCATTTCCTCTAAAAAAGCATGGAAGCTCCTGTGCTTTAAGCCCCTGGATCTGATTTGGTTGATGCATTTCACAACAACAGACATCACATTGTCACACGGCAGGCATTTACTGCAAAGGGCCTGCTGATGAATAATGCAGTGAAGAGCAATGGCCTTCTCTACACCCTCCTCTTCAAGTTTTTTATTGAACAAGTACCACCAGTCCATTTTTCCTCCCTGTCATCGATGGTGCTCCATTGGTTATTATTCCAACAAACCTTTTCCATGGCAAACCTGCATTCTCAATGGCATCACACAGATGCCGAAATATCTCATTAGTGGCGGTCTTGCCATGCATTGGAATTATTGTGAGCAGCTCCTCTGTCAATTCAAAATTGCAATCAACACCACAGACATAAATTGTGAGCTGCGCAGTGTCTGTTATATCTGTGTCCTCATCAAGAGCAACTGAGTATGCATCAAAACATTTGGCTTTCTCACACAGTTGATGATAAATGTCACTTGACATGTCAGAAATGCGCTCTGCCACAGTGTTGGCAGAAAAGCTGATTTTGCTAAACTGACCTTTCTTTTTTTTTTTTGTGGTTTTTGGATCACACCCGGCAGTGCTCAGGGGTTATTCCTGGCTCCATGCTCAGAAATTGCTCCTGGCAGGCACGGGGGACCATATGGGACACCGGGATTCGAACCGATGACCTTCTGCATGAAAGGCAAACGCCTTACCTCCATGCTATCTCTCCGGGCCCATAAACTGACCTTTCTTTTCTGGACAGGTAATACTTGCAGCCTGTAATATGCATTTTTAACAAGTTCTCCTTCTGTGAATGGTTTTCCTACCTTTGCAATCATCTCACTAACCATGTAACTAACTTCGACTAATGCTTTTGGTTGCTTTCTTGAAGAAATCTTGTTGCCTCATTAGACATGCTTTAAGACTGTCAACCCGCTTGGCTCTCTCATTTCCTTGATATTTTGTACATTCCTCAGCATGTTTAGTTGAATAATGGCATTTCAAGTTGTATTCCTTGTGCACTGCAACTTTCTCTGAGCAAATAAGACATGTGGGGATGCCCCTGTGCTCAACAAAGAAATACTGCGTCTCTCACTTTTCCTGAAATTGTGCTCGTCATCAATCTTTCTCTTCACTGCAGGCTTTGATGAAGTCATGATGAAGGTATGACAAAATCTAATTCTGTAATAAACTTCTCTCTCTTCTCTCCCTTAGGCTCCGATAATGCAAGGGACAGCGGGCAGGAGCAGCAGAAATGGTGCCTGCGCTACGCGCAAAGTATTTGTGATTATTCGCTTACTGAATATTTGCAATAAAAAATTGCATTAGTAAGAAAAAAATCACAAAAAATCGCATTAAACATTTGCATACCCCGAACGAAACTGCTAGGGGTATGTGAATGTTTAATGTGATTTTTTTTCTTACTAATGCGATTTTTATTGCGATTATTCGGTAAGCAAATAATCATGAATACTGCGATATTTGAAGGCCGGCCATGGGCCACAAAATGTTATACAAAGGGCCGCAAGTTTGAGACCCCTGAACTAAACTGTGTGAGCACAGTTGCAGTTACTAGAACCACAGTCAAATGTGTGATCTTCAGTAACTGCAACAACAAAAGAAGAAAAGGGGCTGGGGAGATAATTCAGTGGGATGAGTGCATGATTTGTATGCATGAGGCTAGAGCTCTATACCTGTTCCCCTGAGCACTTCCAGGAGTACTGTTAGGTGTATCCCAAAAATCGAAATAAAAAAACTAAGAGGAGGGCCTGGAGAGATAGCACAGTGGCGTTTGCCTTGCAAGGAGCCGATCCAGGACCAAAGGTGGTTGGTTCGAATCCCGGTGTCCCATATGGTCCCCGTGCCTGCCAGGAGCTATTTCTGAGTAGACAGCCAGGAGTAACCCCTGAGCACCGCCAGGTATGGCCCAAAAACCAAAAAACCAAAAAAACAAACAAAAAAAAACAAAACTAAGAGGAAAATTTAAAAAGAAATTGTTACAAGACAAAACAGAAACATTCCAGCTTGTCACTTCCAAATGATTATACTACCTTTAATTCATATTTATGATGGAGATTCTTATAAATGTTGTATGTAATTGGAAGAAATGTCATCTTATATTGGGTTATTGTGTAACTTTTCTCAAGACCACATTAGGTGATGTCACACTGATACCTGAAATTGACCATACATAGAGTGTAGAAGGTAAGTCACTTGCCCTGCGTGGGCCACTGCATGGGCCACTTCAGCCTCAACCAGAGTTCCAATCTCTGGAACCACATATGGCACCCTGAGCACTATTAGAGGTCTTTCCTGAGCATAGAGCCAGAATAGTCCCTGTCCAACTAAGAGGAATTTGTCAATGAGTACATTTTACACAGTGTACAAAGAAAATGCTACAAATATAGACTATGGAGAGAATGTCTATTAAACACATTTCACAGATTGCAGGAACTGAGCAAACTCATGGCCTCATTGATCAGTTTCTTGAACTTTGCTAAAAACAAGATGCTTAAAATTCCATTTCCACTTAAAGGATTTTAAAATTTGAGGGTGCAAAATAATCTCTGAGGAACTTGTTAAAAAAACAGATTCTGGACCAGAGACAGTACAAAAGATAAGTCACCTTGAATGGTGCCAACTCCAGTTCAATTCTCAGCACTGAATATGGTCCCCTGAGCACCGATGGGGCCACTCCTGACTACAGAGTAGGAATAACTCCTGAGCACTGCTAGGTATTGTCATGCATGCAACATGGATGTCTCCATTATTAAGGGAAGCACATACCAGATGTATCTATTGGCTTTCCTGGTGCAGTGCCTGATTTTCCCCCAAGAAATATTTCAGCCAGAAGGCCCATTGGAGAAGTCATTCCTGACAGCTATGTAGTATTCCATGCACCATATCTTCATGATCCATTCTTCTGTTGTTGAACATCTAGGTTGATTCCAAGTCTTGGCTATTGTGCTAATGACGGCAATGAATAGCTGTGTGCATAGTTCTATTTGGATGAATGCTTTTCTGTCCTGGGGATAGATACCCAAAATAGGGATTTCTGGGTCATAAAAAATAGATCCACACATTGGGTGAGGCTGTCCCAGGCACTGTGTTTCTAACCCCTCAGGTGGACAGGTTTGATGAAGCAGGGTAGTGGCCAAGAAATAATACACCATGACAGCAAGTTAGAGAGTCATTGGAGTTAATTTTGCCTCATGAGCTTTCTCTGCCATATGTTCTCTCTTCCAAAGCCAGCCCCTTTCTTTATTCCAACCAACCCCTAATTCCAGGTGAGAGGAGGTCAATTCAAATACATCTCAAAGTTTTTACATCTCAAACGAAGAGGTTAGGGAAGAAGGAAGTTAAAGGAAAACATTTTTGTTTAGGCTTTTACCTAGATTCACCTACAGCATAGCAGCCCAATTTTGAGTTTACCAAGAACCCTCCATACTCTTTTGCATAGGAGTTGGACCAGGCAGCATTCCCACCAGCAGTGGATGAGAATTTCTTTCTCACCACTTCTTCATCAACAGATTGTTCCCACTATTTTTAATATGTGCCATAGTCACTGGTTTAAGATGATTTCTCATTGTCTTGATTTTGCTTTCCCTATGATAAGTGATGATGAGCAGTTTTAATGTGTCTGTGGCCATCTGTTGGTCTTCAGAAAATTGTTCATTTCCTTTTCCCATTTTTTGATATTTTTAGGTGTTGTGGAGGTAAACTATGTGAGTACTTTGTATATCATAATATCAAACCTTTATCTAACATATTGAGTGAAATTTTTTCTCCCATTCAATTAGTTGTCTTCTAATTTTCCCATGTTTCTTTTGCCATACAGAAAGAAACGTTTTAGTTTGATGTCCCATTTATTCATTTTTGATTCTATAGCTCTTGCAATTGGCATCCTATCATTGAAGATTTTTTAAAAGGCCCAAGTTGGAGTCTTGACTATATATTTGGGGGTTGTCACTGGATATTCTATTCTGACCTATTGTTATTAATGTCTGTCTTTGATCACCATGACTTTGAAGTAGAGCTTCAAATTAGGTAATGAGATACCTTCCAGTTTCTTTTTTTTTTTTTTTTTGGTTTGTGGGTCACACCCAGCAGCACTCAGAGGTCACTCCTGGCTCTACACTCAGAAATCGCCCCTGGCAGGCTCCGGGGACCATATAGGATGCTGGGATTCGAACCAATGACCCTCTGCATGAAAGGCAAAGGCCTTACCTCCATGCTATCTCTCCGGCCCACCTTCCAGTTTCTTAATTTTCAGTATGGATTTCGCTATCCTAAGTATTTTATGGTTCCACACAAACTTTATAATTGATTTTTCTAAGTCCATGAAGAATGTTGTCTGAATTTGAATAGGGATTGAATTGTATCTCTATAGTAGTTTTGGCAAGATGTTAATTTTGATGCTATTGCTTCTTCCAATCCATGAGCATGGAATGTTCTTTCATTTCTTTATGTCTTATTCAGTTTGTTTCTGAACTGTTTTGAAGTTTTTGTGGCATAGGTCTCTCACCTCTCTTGTTAGGTGGATTCCTAGGTACTATATAGTTTGGAAACTATTTTCAATGGGATAGATTATTTGATACTTTGTCCTCTGACTCATTATTTATATAAAGGAATACAGCTGTCTTTTGTGCATTGACTTTTAGCAGACACTTTGCTGTAATGGTTTGATTGTTTCTTGGAGCTTTTTTGGTGGACTCTTTAGGGTCTTTCATTGTATATCATTGTGTCATTTGCAAATAGAGATATTTTGACTTTCTATTTTACAATTTGGATTCCTTTGAGTTCCTTCTCTGGCCTGATTGCTATTGCTAGGATTTCTAATACTATGTTAAATAAGAGTGGAAACAGTGCACATCCTTGCCTCATGCCAGACCTTAGTAGAAGTGGTTTCAGTTTTTCACCATTAAGAATAATGTTGTCTGTGAGCTTTTTATAAATAAATATTACATATTGAGGAAAGTTCCTTCCACACCTATTTTGCAGAGAGTTTTCATCATAATGGGTGTTGTATTTTGTCAAATGCTTTCTCTGCATCAACTGATATGATCATGTGGTTTTTATCCTTTCTTTTACTGATGTGCTGCATGAGGTTGATTTATTTGCATATATTGAACCATTGTTGCAGCCCTGGGATGAAACCTACTTGGTGGTGTTAATATAATCTTTTAGATGTGTTGTTGATTCTGTTTGCTAGGATTTTGTTAAGGATTTTTACATCAATGTTCATCAGTGAGATTGGTCTGTAGTTTTCTTTCTTGGTAGTATCTCTATTGGGGATATTCTTGTCTCTTCAATATTTTGGAAGAGTCTAAGGATCAGTGGTAGTTATTATTCTCCCAATTTTCTATGTTTTTGGTTTTGGGGCCACACCCTGTGATGCTCAGGGTTTACTCCTGGCTATGCACTCAGAAATCGCTCCTGGCTTGGGGGACCATATGGGACGCCGGGGGATCGAACCATGGTCCATCCTAGGTTAGCAAGTGCAAGGCAGATGCCCTACCGCTTGCACCACTGCTCCGGCCCATTCCCTGAATATTTGATAAAACTCACCCAAAAACCTGTGTTCCTGAACTTTTATACTTGGGAAGTTTCTTAATTATGATTTCAATTTCCTTACTTGTGATTGGACTACTTAGGCTTTTTACTTCCACCTTATTTAATATTGGGAAATTATATTTTTTCCAGAAATCTGTCCATTTCTTGTTGGCTCTCTAGCTTAATAGAGTACAGTTGTTTATAATAAGTCTCATTATGTGTTGGATTTCTTGGGATTCTGTTATAATTTGCCCCCTTTCATTTCTGATATGATTTATTTGAGTATTTTCCCTTTTGTCTTTGTGAGTCTTACCAAGCTTTGTCTATCTTGTTTATTCTTTCAAAAAAAACTTAGCTCTTAATCTCATCAATTATTTATATTGTTTGTTTCTATATTGTATTTTTTATCTTTATTTAACCACCATGGCTAAAAACATGTTTGTAGTTGGGTTTCAGTTATAAAAAAAATACACTCCCCTTCTCCAGTGTTTCTATATTGTTTATTTTTGCTCTATTTGTTGTTGTTGTTGTTGTTCTGCTTGTTTTGGGTACTTTTGCTGTTGGTGTTCCATATATTTAAGGTGAGCCTTTAGGTTGTTAATTTTGTCTTTTTTTTCTTTTCTGATTTAGGCCTGTATTGCTCTGAATTCCCCTAATTATTATTTTTGATGTGTTCCATAGATTTTGGTAATTTATTTCATTATCATTAGTGTCAAGGAATCACTTTATTCCTTGATTTCCTCATTTTCTCTTTGATCCAACTATTGTTGAGCAGCATGCTATTTAGTCTCCAGGTACTAGATTTTCTCTACTTCTTATTTTTACAATCAATCTTGATCTCTGTGCATTGTGTTCTAATAGGATATATGGTAAAATTATTATATTTGTGAGTATATGTAAGTTAAACTTGTGTCATAAAATGTGGTCTATCCTATGAGCCAGAGATAACATGAAGGTAGGGCATTTGCCTTGCATGCAGAAGGACGGTGGTTTGAATCCCGGCATCCCATATGGTTCCCAAGCCTGCCAGGAGCGATTTCTGAGTGTTGAGCCAGGAGGAACCCCTGAGTACTGCCGGGTGTGACTCAAAAACAAAACAATGTGGTCTATGCTAGAGAAGATTCCATGAGCACTTGAGAAAAATGTGTATTCAGCTTTTTGAGGATGAAAGGCACTGTATAGATCCATTAGCCCCAGTTCTTCTAGTTTCTCATTTAGGGCTCTAAAGTCTTTGCTAATATTCTGCCGAGTGGATCTATCCAGTGGTGATAGTGGCATGTTGAAATCTTCTACTACTATCACATTTCTGTCTGAATGTTTATCTAGGTTTGTGAACAAAAGCCTTACATATTTTGCTAAATCTAAATTTGGTGTATATATGTATATATGTTCTTGGTCTGTTATTCTCTTGATCAATAAATAGTGTCCATCCTTGTCTCTAAGTACTTTCTTGAGGTTGAATGCAATTTAATGCGATTTAAGTATGGCTATCCCAGCTTTCCCCCCCATTAGTTTGTACAATTGTTTTCCATCTTTCTACTCTGAGCCTGTGTATATCCTGAAAAAAAAAATTGGGGGGATTGTTTTTGGGCCACACCTGGTGGCGCTCAGTGGTTACTCCTGGCTGCTCAGAAATCGCTCCTGGCAGACATGGGGAGACCATATGGGATGCTGGGATTTTAACCACCGTTGGTCTTGGGTCTGCTGCTTGCAAGGTCAATGCCCTACCACTGTGCTATCTCTCCGACCCCTCTATCCTGAAATTTTAAGTGTATTTCCTGCAGGCAGCAGATGGCTGGGTTTTGTTTCCTAATCCAACCCATTACTCTATGCCTTTTGATAAGAGAGTTTAGTCCATTGACTTTTAAGTAAACTATTGACAAAAAGGGTATTTGTGCCATTGTATATTGTGTAGGGGTGTTGTTGTTACAATTCAATATTTGGTTTGCATAAATGTTGCAAGTTATATTTTGTCTGAGAATGTTTTAATTCCTCCCTCTGATATAAATGAGAGTTTTCTGGGTAGTGAACTCTAGATTGAAATTTCTTTCGTTCAGTAGTTTACGATATTCTACTCTTTTCTTGCCTGGAGTGTTTCACATGGGAGATCTAGTTTGATTCTTATGTTCTTTCCTTTATACTTTTTGTTTTTGGTTTTTGGGTCACAACCGGCATCGCTCAGGGGTTACTCCTGGCTCTATGCTCAGAAATTGCTCCTGGAAGGCTCAGGGGACCATATGGGATGCCGGGATTCACCACGACCTTCTGCATGCAAGGCAAACGCCTTACCTTCATGCTATCTCTATCTGGCCCCTCTTCCCTTTATACTTTAGGTGATTATTCTCCCTTACTGCTTTAAAGTGTCCATCTCTCTCTCTCTCTCTCTCTCTCTCTCTTTTTCTTTTTGTTTTTTGGGTCACAACCGGCATCGCTCAGGGGTTACTCCTGACTCTATGCTCAGAAATCGCTCCTGGCAGACTCGGGGGACCATATGGGATGCCGGGATTTGAACCACCATCCTTCTGCATGCAAGGCAAACGCCTTACCTCGATGCTATCCATCTCTCTTTTTTGCCATTTGGATTACTATATATTTTGGTGTTATTCTGTTTCGGTCTATTTTTTGGCACTCATTTTGCTTCTTGAATTTGTATAGTAGCCTCTTTCCATAGAGTGGGAAAGTTCTCTGCTATTATTTCCTTTAGTACTTGTTCTTCTCTTTTCCCTTTTTTTCTGCCCTTCTGCTATTCCTATAATTTGGAGATTATTTGTTTTTGTTCATTAAGTAGCTTACAGTTTCTTCCATTGTGGTTTCTCTCCTTTCTTTTTTGACTTTGTTATCAATGATGTTTGTTTGTTTGTTTGATATTTGTTTGTTTTTGGGCCATACCCGGTGATGCTCAGGGTTACTCCTGGCTATGAACTCAGAAACCACTCCTAGCTTGGGGGACCATACAGGACACTGGGGATCAAATTCAGGTTCATTCTGGGTCAGCGTTGTGCAAGGCAAATGCCCTACCGCCGTGCTATCGCTCTGGCCCCTGATATCAATGCTGGCTTGTAATTTGTCTCCAAGTTCACCTATGTGATTCTGTATCTATGTAATTATACTGCTATGACTTGCTAACATGTTTTTTTAGTCCCTTCAGTTCCATTTGTATGGATTATCTCATTTTCTGAAAGAGTTTTTCTTTGGTTGACTTGTTCATCTAGATTGCTTAATTTTTCAGGCTAGTGACTCTTGGTTTCTGTTGCTAAAACATTAAGTTTTGATTTTAGGTCCTCATCTATTAGGCTCAGGTGTTGGTGGGCATGGAAATTTGCCAAGAGTTCTCTCCATATCTCCAACTGCAGTTGTCTTCCTTAGTTTCCCCATTATTCTTTGCATTTAGTGGGTTGTAATGATGGGGTTTCAGATAGTTTAAGAAAGTGATCTATGAAACAGCACAGTTCTTCACAACAGCTGCAGGAAACAAATCCCATCCGGGACAGCCTTAATACTGCTAGAACACCAAGTGCCAGCTCTAATACGATATCCTGACATCAAGGAAAATGAAAACGACTTGACCTAAGAGCAGGTTACCCTACCTTACCAGCTAACGATAAGACAAAATCAGAAGACTTGTCATCCATTGGTAGGTCCAAAAGCCAAGATCGTGAGACTGGCTGCTAGAACCATGACCAGACTGTATATATCTTGGGACCAATAAAAAAGGCCTAGTCTAAGGTTTGAACTACAACCTGCACAACAACCATGGTCCCCAGTTCCAAAGGTCTGGCAGAGACAATTGTAACGGAATGGGGCTTCTGGAAACACAAAGAAAGACGCTATCCTAGGTGCCATCCTAGGTTTAGTGCAAAGACCAAGACCACCAACCACAGAAGATGGATTAAAATGACATTGAGGGAACAGAACTTCTAGAACCACAAAGACTGACTTCATCATAAGTCCCACCCCTGGAACTGTGCAGATACTGAGATCGATAGATACAGAAGTCTGATTGTATCACCTAGGACGGAACAGAAGTCTTCCAAACAACACAAAAGCACCAACGGGAGAGTAAAGGATCCTGAACAGAGTCTATAGTTGATCCCATGACAATATACTCCAAGGGCGGAGAAACCCCATATCTCTTAGGCCAAGTGAATTCCTTTTAGAATGACCCCAATATTTACTGTGCCAGGGCAGGAGGGAAAAAAACAAACACAAAACATTGTTTATCTTTTTATATATTATTTTTTATCTTCATTTATTATTATTATTTTTATTTACCTATCTATTTTTGGTCGATTTCTTTGTTTTGGTGTGGTTATTGAAGCTGTTGCCACATTTACACTTATTTTTTTCTTTTCTTTTCTTTTCTTTTCTTTCTTTATGTGCTCTGCCATGTTTCTTATCTCAAGACCGTGTTTTTTTTTTTTTTTGTGGTGGTGGTGGTGGTGGTGCTTAGCATTATTGTTGGAGTCCTCACTGGATATTTGACACTTCTTTTTGTACTGGTGGAGTGTCTCACCTTTTTCTCCTTCGTCTCTCAAACCGATGATGAGAGCCTCTAGAAGAATTCCGCTTATTTTCTGCGTATTAGACTTTTACCCCAGTTTATTACTTTTCTCTTCTTCAAACAAAACCACATAACTTGAACTAGCTAGTCCTGCCCCTCAGTTAGAGGGGGAAATAAGGGAGGCACCAGGACCAAACAGGTGCAAGACTATTAAGTAGTAGGCTAGATACAGAGGGGACCACATATTCTGGCAGCCCTGGGGGTGAGGGAAGAGCATATGGGAGGTAGGACAAAAACGGAGGTGTAGGGAGGACAAATTGGTGATGGAAATTCCCCCCTGATTTTATGTAAATATGTACCTAAAATATTATTGTCAACAATATGTAAGCCGCTATGATCAAAATAAAAATTATATTAAAAAAAAAGAAAGTGATCTATGAATTGGTTGTATAAAAGGTGGCTAGAAGTATATCTGCTTTAGAGGTTATTCTCCTAATCACATGAGGTTACCTAAGTTTAATAAAAATATTGCCAACTAATTCATTGATCTGTTCAACTGAGTATTGAGTTATACATTTTCTTTTTTGGGGGGGGAGTTGGGTTTTTTTTTGTTATACATCTTCTAAGAGAAAGAAGTGTTAGGTTGAATCTGCCTGGAAATAACTGAGATAAATTGAAATGCATTCACATAGTTTGGGAAGAAGGTTATTGGGAGGGAGTGGGGTTCCCTTTCTCTGCAGAGAAACCTTAGATGAGACAAGAAACAGCAGGGATATCAAGACCAATGGTATAGTGACGTAGCTTGGGGGAAGAAGACGTTGGAGGTGGCACTGGCTGTGTTTGATGAGGGACTAGAGTGTCCTTTTCTCTGTAGACAAACCTGAACCCTTCTCAGTGACTGCAGAAGTATTTTCTGCCAAGTATCAAAACTTCAGATGGGCACGGTGCTAAGTAAAGTACAGTAAAATCTCTTGAATCTTTCGTTTTGAAAGGAGATTTGATTAAGCCCCATCCTAACCCCAATAACGGAAAGCCCAGCAACCCCCCGTTCAGCCACTGAAAAATGGTCTGGCTTCTCCACCAAGCTTCACAAGAAATAATGGCTACTGATACTTCCCAATTAGTCCAGTTCAGGATGATACATCTGCAGCACTCTCAGAAGGAAGGGACATATTTCCTTTTCTGCATGTACCATAGCAGCCCAACACCACACCTTCCAACCTCCAATAGAAACAGCCCGGTTCTTGGATTTGACCTTATCAAACTTCCAAGATACCAACCGTGTTTCAGATGTAAAATCCCGAGCTACTTAGCTGTGTGCAGTTGTGTGCCAGCTCAATGTTTTATAGTACTGTCAGCCCAGTATCATCACAGGAAATTTTATGGGAAAATTACATAGTAATCTACCTAGCTCAGTGAGCCTAAACTATAACAGAGAAAGCTCAAATAGCACCAATCACAGTCTATAGACACTGACTTATGTAACACCATGGACAGATATAAAAATCAACTCAAATTGACCTGTGTTGATTTAATGGGGGGGTCACACCTGGCGGTGCTCAGGGATTACTCCTGGATCTGCACTGAAAAATAGCTCCTGGCACGCTAGAGGATCATATGGGATGATGGAATTCAAACCACTGTCCTGGGTCAGCTGCATGCAATGCAAATGTCCTACAACTGTGCTACCTCTCTGGTCTCTGTTGATCTAAATTTTAATAATTTCATTTGCCTTTGTGTTGTAACAAGCAATATAAAGTAAATTTGTGCCTCCATGGAGGCATATATAAGTGATCCCATGTTTATCTTAGGTTGATTAGCTATTGTACTGAGTACTATAATGAATAATAGTGTAAATATGTCCTTTTGAGTGGATGGTTTTTCTGTCCTGGGATATTAAAAAAATTTAATATTAACTTGGCATATATTAATAGTTGAGTATTATGAAAAATCATGGCACCCTAAACCAAAAATCCCTTAAATGAGGATAGAATTTGAATGTGTTTTATTTTACTGAGAACCCATAATGTTTTCCACAGGGGTTGAACCAGAAAATATCACTTATATGTGGTATTTAGAATAATTGGACAAAACATGCAATCAAGGGGGTTTAAAAGTAGGATAACTAGATTACACTTGACCCCAGAGTATAAGGAGTAGATGAAAGAGGTGAAGAGGGAGAAAAGATGAGAAGAGATAGGTGAGAAGCAAAAAAGGACAAGGGTAAGGGATCCAGGTATATTGTAAGAAACAAGGCCCCTGGGTTCAATCACTTACTGTAGTGAAGTATTTCTTTTTGAGATAGTTAACTTAGAAATAAAACCAAAGTTGGTGTTATCCAGGAATAAGGAACTAGGGGTTCAGTGAGCTTGGAATGTTCTATCGGATAAGGCTCCCTTGACAACCAAAGGCTTCCTTGACACCCAGTGTTTGAATCAGAGTATTCCTAGACAACCAAAGTTGAGCCAGAAAAATCAGTAATGAATTAAGACATCTACACAATGAAATCATTGTTCTGTTAATGCTTATGATTTCTATATAAAGTGCTTGAAGATTTAACTCTGGGTCCTTGTTAAGATTCCCTTGGTTGGATGAGACTTGGACTTCAGCTAGCCAAATAAATTCCCTTTTGCATCTTGCATTATTGGAGGTGGTCTTTGACTCTTAGTACTGTCTAGGGTGTCAACATGGACTCAGACCCTAACAGTATCAGTGCTGTTAAGGAATGATAGAGATAAATATCCAAATCACAGAAATCATGAGACCCAAACTATAACAACTGAACATAAAAATGTGCCTTTCAGGCAAGAGCAATAGCAAAGGGGGGTAAGGCAAATGCCTGGCACGCAGCTAATTCAGGTTGGACCCTCGCATCCCATATGGTCCAATGAGCATGCCAGAAGTAATTTCTGAGCACAGAGCCAGGAGTAACCCCTAGCTTGAGGACATTTCCTGATATGTGACGTTTGGGAGCCATTTTTTTAGACTTCACAAGACCAAATCACAGGCTGAAGCTGGGCTCCAGATTTCCCCCCCCAGACTATTTCAAAAGACTTAAGGGGGAAATATATATTTCCTTTGAATATTTCTTTTGTTGTTGTTGGTGGTGAGTTTTTTTTTTTTTGAGGGGGTCTCACCCGGCAGCACTCAGGGGTTACTCCTGGCTCTACACTTAAAAATCGCTCCTGGCATGCTCGGGGGACCATATGGGATGCCGGGATTCGAACCACCATCCTTCTGCATGCAAGGCAAACACCTTACCTCCATGCTATCTCTCCGGCCCCCAAAATAATTTTTATATTGCTTTTTTTTTTTTTTTTGGTTTTTTTGGGTCTCACCCGGCAGTGCTCAGGGGTTACTCCTGGCTCCATGCTCAGAAGTCGCTCCTGGCAAGCACGGGGGACCATATGGGACGCCGGGATTCGAACCGATGACCTTCTGCATGAGAGGCAAACGCCTTACCTCCATGCTATCTCTCTGGCCCCAATTTTTATATTGCTTTTTACACACATATCTCATAATGGTGTCAATGAAGTTATTGTCTAAGTTTTTATTGAGTTGTTAGGTGCCAATTGAGCCTCCTGTTTATTGTTTTCACTCATTAATCTTAAAAGGCTAGTACACAACTTTCTCTTCTAATCTTCTGTACTCCTTCTGGAATGTCAGTACTGAGAAATTTGGAGATGTTGCATGCTCTGGGAGCTGTGGAACTGGGATAATTCAGCAGCACGGCATCTCAACCTGGCTGTTTATATGTTGGCAGAATTCAGGTGTGAAAGGCCAGGGACTCGGCCCACTTCCATCCTTAGCTAAGAAGGTTCCAGAGATTTGGCCCTGACACTGGACATACCTGGATTTATTCAGCAGCAGTGTCTCTCCTGTTCATTATTTTAATTGTTATATTTCACTCCCATGAAACATTTGCGGGGAGGTTGGGCCACACCTAGTAGTGCTCATTGCTTTTTTGCTCAGAGGTCACTCCTGGTGGAATTTTGAGACCATATTCAGTGCCAGGGTTGGAACCAGATATATGTGCAAGGCAAGCATCTTAACCCCTGTATTAGCTCTCCGGAACTCATGTTAGATTACACCTTATTTTATCTAAAACAAAGATCATCCCTGGTTCCTTTGTATGTTTGCTTACAACTTGGATTTACCCCAAAACCGAGATTATCTTACTTGTAAATCTGGGTGGGACTGAGCTATCTGTCCTTCCTGCCACATCCAATGGTGGTCTCTACTCAATAAAAACAGCAGTTCTGGCAGGCAGCTGGCTCTTCATATGAAGCAGAAGACTGCCAGACTACACGTTTCACTCTTAGCCTGGTTTGGATTATTTCATGCAATAAAATAAGAAGTCTGATTCAGACTTCTTCACCTGGGGTTGGAGATACGGTACATGAGGTGATTTTACATTTTCTGGTTTGCAAGTTTTACTTAACACCCTGATAAATAAGTTTCATGGCGTACCAAAATATACACAGAATTTGGTACTTTTGGCAGCACAGTAGAATTCATTCTTGTTTTGGTTCCCTTTCTGCTGGGAACTACTTCCAGAAGAAGTAATGCCACCTGCTGCATTATTCCTCTACTCTCTCTCAACCATGGGTAGTTAAAAATCTAAGGACTTACGATCTAGCAGTTGATTTTGGAGCTACCAGAAGTCAAACCCAGGCCCCCCCACACAAAGAAAGTGTTCTACTGATTAGTAATATCCCTGGTCTCTGTTCTAGAAATTTTATTTTATTTATTTTTTTTTTCTATCAGCTTTATTCAGTGGATAAGGCTGAAGAATCCCTGTTCTAGAAATTTTAAGTTATAATTTTGGTCATCTTATTCAGCTATAAATAGCATGTATTACAATGTTTTATTTTATTTTATTTGGTTTTGGGGTCACACCTGGCAGCGCTCAGGGGTTACTCCTAGCTCTAAGCTCAGAAATCGCCCCTGGTAGGCTCGGGGGACCATATGGGATGCCGGGATTCGAACCACCATACTTCAGCATGCCCTACCACTATGCTATCTGTCCGGCCCCCGTATTGCAATGTTTTAAATGCTTAGTGTCATCTAAAAGAGACAATATTTATTGCTACAACTGCAAATATATCTTGGGGGAAAATTGGAAAAATGATTCTCAATTTACTGCCCTGGGATTTGGTCACTGATCATCAGACATTCTTGGATTATGCTACTCTAATGCCAGAGGTCAGAAATTAAAACGTCCACATAAATGAAAAAGGCATTCCCACTTATTTTTGTTTGACACAAACCTCTGTTTGGCACTTGGTTGAGAGAAGATGGATTTGAACTTCTTGGGTTCCTGGTTGCCATGGATCTAATAGAGTGAGCCCCTAAAGCTATTGTACTGCAATGTAATATTTAGGAATACTCTGGCTTGGGACCACTTGTGTTGGCCTCCAGTAGGTTTGGTTATTGTTAAGGTTTGATTGTGAATTACTGATTATCATTATGGTCTAATATTCCATAATCCAGAAGGACGCTTTCTATAACTTCTAACAGTGGCACAGAGAACCTATGGGCCAAAAAGTGAGTTTTGTGTGGCCAATATAGTGGTTGAGATGCTTGCCTTGTATGCACCCAACCCTGGTTCAGTTCCAGGCACTACATGGTCTCCAAGAACCAGTTGAGTGGAACCCTCGAGGCCCTTGAGTACAAGGGTGCCTAGATGACCCCAGGCAAAGCAGGCCTGAGCAGCACCATATTCTGGGTTCCATGCATTTAACTGTCAGCATAGCTAATCAGGAACTGCTGGGATGGGGCCATATGTTTGCTGAGCAGTATTTGGAGGTAACCCCAAAAATGAAGTTCATGTTTTTTTGTGGTCACACCCGGCAGCGCTCAGGGGTTCCTCCTGGCTCTATGCTCAGAAATCGCTCCTGGCAGGCTCTGGGGACCAAATGGGATGCTGGGATTCGAACCACCGACCTTCTGCATGCAAGGCAAACAACTTACCTTCATGCTACCTCTCCAGCCCCTCAAGGAGTTTATTTAAGGCCTTCATATCTCCCAGATCACTTCTCTTTCTTCCTTAAAGCTGTCCTCCGTTTCCAGTGCCATGATTTTTTTATAATACTCAACTATTAATATATGCTAAGTAATAATGAAAATGAATTGATGCCACCTTCTCCTGCTATAACTTCCCTGGGTAAAAACTCTTTAATAGGACTGGAAAGATAGCACAGCAGTAGGGCAGATGCCTTACATGACCCTGGTTCGATTCCTGGCATCCCATATGGTCCCCTATGTTTGCCATGAGCGATTTCTGAACAGAGAGCCAGGAGTAAACCCTGCGTGCCGCTGGGTGTGACCCCCAAAACAAACACAAACCCCCCAAAAAACTCTTTAAGACCCAAACAAATGAAACATTGGAAGTCTAAGGTAGGAGAGTTCATGCACCTGGATGTGGTGCTGACATATAGGGGAAACTAGTGCCACTTACACTTCGTTCATTTTTCCTGCCAGTTATATTGTCTGGAATCCCAGCCCATCCAGTAAGATCCAGAGGTTTAAAGTATTTCAGATGCTTGTGATTTCCTGAGGACTCCAATTATGAGTCTCTCATAGATGGCAGGATGGATGTAATATATCTGATGAGTAAATAAATGAACAGGAAAATGTTATCTCCAATTCTAGATGAACTACCTCTAAAGAATGGCTGGCAGGTACATGGGCCACTGAAGCTGGAAGGAGACTTCATGTAAATATAGGACTCCTAATACTTGTGCAGAAACTTTGTATTACACTCTCAGATACCATTCATCTTTAATAATTTATGCTTTAGGGGGCTTGAGTTGTGAGAGCACAGAGGTGGGTGGTCACCGGTGCCACCCGGAGACCCCAGAACCCCCGCCCTATCCTTCTGCCCCTATCTTCTTGAGGCATACAGTGTGTAGTGTGATGCTGACTCTTCATTATTCTCTATCTTTTAGGGAGAAGAAAGAGACTAGAGGAGCAGCTAGCTGAGAAAATGGCTGTTGATGGTGGGTGTGGGGACACTGGAGACTGGGAAGGTCACTGGGACCATGTAAAGAAGTCCTTCGAGAGATCTGGAGCCTTCACACATCTTGATTTCAAACTCAGCACTGTGTCTCTCCAGTTTTTGTTACATAGATGTCAAGTTCTAGTCATTGGAGCAGGTGGCTTAAGATGTGAGCTCCTGAAAAAATTCTGGCATTATCTGGATTTAGATGTTGTAGGCAGGGACACTATAGGTGTTTCCAATCTAAATAGGCAGTTTTTCTTTAGGCCTAAAGATGTTGGGAGACCTGAAGCAATTGTTATCATAAATTAATATTATAAATACATTTATAAACGTGTAACTTGTAAGTTGCTGCAGAAGTTTTAAATGGCAGACTTTCTAATTGCAATGTAGTCCCACATTTCAACAAGATTAGGGATTTGAATGATATTTTCTATCGACAATTTCATATGATCATTGTGGCTTGGACTCAATCATAGCCAGAAGGTGAGTAAATGGCATGCTGACATTGCTTCTAAATTATGAAGATGGCATTTTTAGATGCCAGCTCCATTGTCCCTTTGATAGATGGGGAGGGGGACATAAGATTTCAAATGGAGTGCCAGAGAGATAGCATGGAGGTAAGGCATGCAGAAGGACTGTGGTTCAAATCTCGGCATCCCATATGGTCCCCTGAGCCTGCCAGGAGCGATTTCTGAGCGTAGAGCCAGGAGGAACCCCTGAGCACTGCCAGGTATGACCCCAAAACCAACCCCCCCAAAAAAAAAGGTTTCAAAGGAAATGCCCGAGTGATTCTGCCTAGAATGACTGCCTGTATTGAGTGCACACTGGAACTGTATTCACCACAGGTTGATTTTTCCATGTGCACCATTGCATATATGCCTAGACTACTAGAACACTGTATTGAATATGGAAGGATATTACAGTGGCCTAAGGAGCAGCCTTTTGGAGAAGGGGTCCTATCAGATGGAGACGATCCTGATCCTATCCAGTGGATTTTTTTTGTTTGTTCTGAGGCCACACATGGCATTACTGAGGAATTACTTCTGGCTCTAAGCTCAGAAATCACTTCCTGCCAGACTCGGAGGAACATAAGGGATGTCGGGATCAAACCTGGGTCAGCTGTGTGCAAAGTAAATGCCCTACCCACTGTGCTATTGCTCCAGCCACCTATATAGTGGATTTTTGAAAAATCCCAAGAAAGAGCATCTCAATATAATATTAGGCGTATTACATATAGATTCACTCAAGGTGTAAATAAAATCATCTCTTAGCTTCCACAAAGGCAGTCATTGTGGCTGTGTGTGCCAGAGGTTTATAAATAGCCACAAGTACACACACACACACACACACACACACACACACACACACACACACACACACACACAAACTACTTGGTACTTAACAATGTGGATGGAATGTAAACGTACACATTTGAAGCAGAAAGGACAACTGTTCGGCTTGTAGCCAGCTTCTTCAAAATATTCAGTTTTCTCCATCAGCTAAACTATAGGAGGTTTTGGATTGCATCTTTGCAGATGGAATCTGCAGCCATCACAACCACATCAGGGGAGAAAAATAGAACCCTTTACTTGCAGTCATTAACTTTAATTGAAGAACTAACAAGGCCAAATCTCTCCAAGACACTGAAAGAATTGGGACTTGTTGAGGAGCGAAAACTGGCAGTTGTGATGTCACTACACCACAGACTGTACTTTTCAAACTTCATTTTACTTAAGGAAAATAAATCTGAATATAATAGTAAATGTACAGAAATATATACTTCTTGGATGCTTAGAAGCTTAATTGGTGTCATTAGCATTGCCGGAATTTGACTTTTTAAATAGAATTATCCATTCTTTTTAAATTTTATAATTTTCCCTTAAAGTCTGAATCTGGGAATTAGATCTTACAAGCGTTTTCATTAATACTGGAAGTGAGGGCCGGAGAGCACAATTACAAGCAAATGCATTGCTTCTTTTGTGGCAGTCTCGTGTGAATTTAGTTATTATGGTCCAAGAACATATTTCTCAGTTTTCAGATCCAAAAGATGTTCTTTTAAAGAAAATAAAGTTAAGTTTTCAATAGTATAAACATTAAAACATGATCTTCTAGAACATATTAAACATAGACTACATCCTGCTTGGCTTCAATTACAAGCAAATGTATTGCTTCTTTTGTGGCATTCTCGTGTGAATTTAGTTATTATGGTCCAAGATCGTATTTCTCAGTTTCCATTTCAGCACTCAGATACAAAAGATGTTCTTTTAAAGAAAATAACATTAAGTTTTCAATGAATATTAATTATTGCAAAGGTTATCTTCTTAATAATCTGCAAATGGCAATATAGCTCAATACCAATGCATGGAAATGGGAATTTTTTTGCTTTTTGGACCACACCTGGGGACAACGGAGATCGCCGGAGATGAGACCCATCTCTACTCTAGCTGCATTCAACGATCTTTGTGTTGAGCTTTCAACCCTGGGCTGGACCTTCTGGCCTTTGTCTTTATTGTCTCTGGGATTTATTACCATACTATCTCGTTTTTCTTATATCCTACAAGATTATTCTGCCATTCCTCTTTTCTCTAGCTCATTTCACACAGCATAAGCTTCCGTGTCCATCTATGTATAAGCACATTTTATGACTTCATTTTTCCTAACAGCTGCATAGTATTCCATTGTGTAGATATACCACAGTTACTTTAGCCACTCATCTGTTGTCGGGCACCAGGGTTGTTTCCAGATTCTAAAAACCAAAATATTTATGTTGGGGCCACATCAGGTGGCACTAAAGGGTTACTCCTGGTTCTATGCTCAAAAATCACTCATGGCAGGCTAAGGCACACACAAGACCTCAGTTTTGACCTCTGGCACTGTGTAGTACATCCAACTCACCAGATGTATCCCTGGTGGCTTCCATCATCATGAAGTGTCCCCCCAAAATGGATATTTCAGTCCTAATTCTGTATTTATGATTAAAAGGGTCAAATTTCATTTTACCTATCAATGTAGCACATTTATTAAAAATATATATCCATATATATATATTATCTAGGGGTAAAAAGTGGCTGACAACAGCTCAGTTTCCAGCAATGTGTTTGGTCCAAACACTGCTAGAAGTAATCCCTAAGCAGCACTTTTAGGAGTGGCAATGTAACAGTTACGGTGTTTGCCTTACATGCAGCTGGCCCTGGTTCGATCCCTGACACCCCATATGGTTCCTTGAGTCCTACCAGGAGTGATCCCTAAGTGTTGAGCCAGGAATACTTCCTGAAAATTACAGGGTGCAGCCCAAAACCAATTAAAAACTAATAAAATATTTGTACACATGAATGAGTGAATTTTATGACATGCAAACTGTGTATCAATAAAAATGTTTAAAATATCTTGTTTTTTGGGTCACACCTGGCAGCACTCAGGGATTACTCCTGGCTCTGCACTCAGAAATCACCCTTAGCAGGCTCGGGGAACTATATGGGATGCTGGGATTTGAACCACCATCCTTCTGAATGCAAGGCAAACGCCCTACAGCTGTGCTATCTCTCCGGCCCCAAAAATGTTTAAAATGTTTTATACAGTAAATGTACAGGAATGAACATAGATTTTAGACATTTATGCATGCCAAAACAATATAAAGGTATAAGTTCCAACACTCAATGCCTCGTTTTGTTTAGGTATATTTCATGCATACTTTATTTTTACTGTTTTTGATTTTGGGGCTAAACCTGGTAACGCTCAGGGGTTATTTCTGGCTCTGCACTTAGGAAGTATTTTCAGAGTTGCTCAGGGAACCATATAAGATGCTGTGGATCGAATTTGGGTTGGCCACAATCAAAGTAAGTATCTTATCTTCTGTAGTATGTATCTGTGGCCCCTCATGCTTAAACGTTAACCAGAGGACCCCCTAAAACATGGCCACAAACTTTCATACTTTCAATGTCGTTGTTTCCTGGTACTAGTCTTACCACTTTTTAGATTTTGGGGGTTCACACACTATAGCTTAAATTTTCACTTGGAGAAAATAAGGTGCCAAATTTTAAACTTTGCTATTTTACGAGGTCAGCCAGTGAATTTGGAGGTCACCAGGAATTATATCTGGTGGAGTTCGGTAACCACACGGTGGTGGGGATCAAACCTGGGGTCTGATGCATGCTAGTCACATGACTCTGGTCCTGAGTTATTATCCTGACTTTACATTTATTTAAAATAAATTGCAACTTAGGAGCAGGAGCATGGAGGGAAGCTTCCAAAGCTTGGGCTAGAGAGACAGAAGGGTTAAGGCCCATGCCTTGCACACTGCTGATCCACACCACCATGGTCCCTGATCACCTTCAAACGTGATCTCTGAGCACAGAGCAAGGAATTAAATCCTGAGCACAGCCATGTGTGGTCTCCAAACAATTCCCCCTCCAATAAAATCAATCAAAACCCCAAATTGGCAGCATCTTTATCTTCAAACTTCCACGCTCCAAAAGAGTGAGAAAATATTTTTGTTGGTTAAGCCACCCACTCTACAGTGTTTGTTATGGCAACCCTACCTAGCAACAGATGCAGCTGAAGCGCTACAACCAAGTTATGGGCTGTCAGACCAGTCTCTATGAGATTCACTGCACAAATCCAAAGAACAAAAGTCTTAGCTTTTAGAGTGTCAAATAGAAGGGCACTACCTCATTTTACTTTCCTGAGAACTAGCATTCATAGCTAAATAGAAAATTTGTGGGGGGTTTCAGGAACACCTTAAAGCAGTTTTTGCAGGACAATACCTGGTGTTGGGGACTGAACTGCGGTCAGTTGCTCCTTAACCTCCATATTATCTCTCTAGATTATATATGTATGTATGGATTTTAATAAGTAGGCTAAGAAAGTCAGAGAAGAAAAACAAAGAGGACTCCTTTAATTATATGCACATGTAACTTGGGTATATGAAGACACACCCCCTTTTTCTGTTCTTTTAAAAATGTAACTTCGTTGATTTACCATTGGTTGGCAAGACTATAAAAATCCCAGGAGTACACTTTCATACCTCCATATATATTGAATCATCACTCGTCCATTTCTACTATTAGATTACTTCAAGGTCTTGACAGTGTATTAGCACATAAGGTTTTCTGAATGACTGAAACCTCAGTGCAGCAATAAGACAGTGCTTAGTATAATGCTATCAACAGAAAACTACTGTGGCTTACTTATGAGGTGTGTCTATGCACATCACTCAACTCCAATGTAGCTTATTAGAGGGACATAGAATTTAAATAAACCTAATATTCAAAAGGGAATCTGGGCAAGGGGAAAGGTGCTGACCTAAGTCACTTTGTAAAATGGCATTTTGACTGATAACTATAAAATCAAAGACAAAGAATTGTACATAAAAACTGTATCCCAGTTGTAATAGATGATACTCACGGGGGCATGAGTTAGCAAATTTGGAATGTTTTATTGAAAAAGAACAAAGTGCACAGATAGTAAATGGTAGGAGACAGACTCTCACTGTTGAAAAATTACTGATAAGAGAAAATTAGAATATTCCTCATATTAATGGGTTAGAGATATCAGGAGATATCAGTAAGAACCCAGATTTAATATTGATAACACGGACACTAGTACACATGCATATATTGCTTAGTGCTTTTGTTTTGTTGTTGGGTCACACATAACAGTGCTCAGACTTAATCCTGGCTCTGCGCTCAGGGATCGATCGCTCCTGGCCAGGCTCAGGAGATTGTATGGGATACTGGGCATGGAACCCAGGTTGGCCACGTGCAAGGCAAGAGCCTTACTCAGTGTGCTCAAAAGTAGTGTTCAAAAGAGGAGGGAAGGAGAGACAGATGTTAAAAGATGACAGAGCCAATTTGAAAGAATGTCAATGTTGAAAGGGGGGAGAATAAAACATGCAACATTGCATTATACCTCAAAATGAAAAATACATACCTGCAAGTGCATTCTAACATAAATGACAGAAATGGTCATCTAAATGAAGAAGAGACTTATCTCCTACAGAGTAATTCCAATTTAGTTATATACAGACTTATCCCTTGGAGAATATGGGTCTTAAGTCCTTGATCAAACCTGGGTTGTGTTAAGTGATTTACCTTTTAAGACATTTATGGAAAGAGAAGAAACATTAACTTTTGGAGGGAGGTTGGCTCCCAAGCAATCCAAGTGATACCACATGTTACTCAGTGATACCACAATGTTGCTCAGGCCCTATGGCAGCGCTCAGGGGTCACAGTCCTAACAATGTTAAGGGGACACGTGGTACTGGGCTAAAACTAGGATCAGTACTTTAACAAGTGGACTCTCTTTTTGGACTGGAAAAACAGACTTTTTAGTGGAGAAATCTAATCTAACCAGGTGACAAGAAATCTCAGCCAAGTGACAAGTCATTTTGATAGTATATATCCTTGATGTGATAATAAAAAAAATCATCACAGCATTCTACCTTGAAGAAGTTTCTAACCTCAACTAAATCATGAGAAAAAGTGTCAGATGACTAAACTGAAAAAATATTGAACAAAATCAATGTCCATTAGTCCTCAAAATTGCTGGGGTCATAGACATAACTTTTCATGGCTAAGAGGAGCCTAACTCAACATCCTAGATGAAACCCAAAACAGATATAGGGTATTGGGTAAAAAAACAGTAAAAATCTGAATTGTGTGGTGTTTAATAACAACACCCCAGTGTCTTTCCCTTTATGCAAAAAAAGGGTACGTTAGCCAAATAAGACATTAACAATAAGGAAAATGCTACTAATGTTGTATTTGAACTTATATTTGATGTTGTCCATGTGCAAGGGAAGTATTCTACCCACTATTCTTCTGGCCCGTACATAAACCTTTTATTTAACTTAAGAGTTAGGGAGACAGATCTGTGGGCTACAGTGCAGGCTTTATATGTGAGATGTCCAAGTTTGATTTCAGCACCACATAGTCCCTGGAATGCAGCTAGGACTGACCTTAGGATTGAAGGGACTACGCCTTTTAACATGCCCCTATACCGCATCTTTTAAGGGAGTAGTGACATACATGTTAGATGGCTTCATGTTACTCTTACATGGCTCAATGTTACTCTAATGCATTCACATGCATCACTGGCTATGGGATGCACAAGCCAAACTTTCTGAAATATCTTCTACATTAGAAAGTCAGGTGCAGGTTGTGTCCCTTAAAGCAATAAATGGCTTATCTAGCATAGTGTTTCACAGCCTGCCACACCAATTTCAGAATGAAATTCTCACCAAGGGAGAAATTTAGAAATAAGGCAATATGGTTACTTAAAAAATAACTAGACTTATCCACTTAAATAACATGTTTGTTTCTAAGATTGTATTATGATGATGATGATGGTGGTGGTGGTGGTGGTAGTTTCACCACACTAGGAAGAGCTCAGAGACTATTCTCAGTGCAGTGCTTGCAGAACAGTGTTGTGTCAATGATTGAACTGGGGCCTTCCACATACAAAGCACATGTTGACTTTGTTATCTCTTCAGCATGTTCCCTGCCCCCAGACACTTATTACAGTGAGTTTCTAATATTCAACTTAGGGAGGGCTATTGTTGAATTTTTCTTTGTATACATTTGATAGTACCTTTCCAAATTCACATTTTATTCTATTTAATTTTGGTATTTGGGTCACACCTGGCAGCGCTCAGTGGTCACTCCTGGTTGTGCTCAGAAATTGGTCCTGACAGGCACGGGGACCATATGGAATGCTGGGGATCGAACCACCATCCATCCTGGATCGGCTGCATGCAAGGTAAATGCCCTACTTCTGTGCTATCTCTCCGGCCCCAAATTCACATTTTAACTTGAGTTGTAACTGTGCAATATATACATACATATATAGAGCGGCATCATGCACTTTTTTGGAGGGTTAGATCCCACCTGGTAGAGAGCTTAGGGGTTACTCCTAATGGTACATAAGGGACCATATGTGGTGCTACAAACTGAACCTAGGCCTCTCCTCTATGCAAAGCCTATATTCTAGCCTGTTGAGCTATCTCTCCAGCCCCATCTCACCCCAATTTGCGTTGCTGTTTCGTTCAAAAAGCATATAAAATCTAAAAGAAAACATTTATATAGTAACATCCAGGCTATTTCCAGTTATTAGCAACCAGCACCACAGTTGACTATAAGTCCTTAGGGGGGATTAGTGAAAGCCAAGCTGTCTCAAAGAGTTGAGGACATTAAGCTGAAGTTAAAAGTTGAAGACATAAAGTTCAAAGCAGAAACGGGACCAATCGCATTTCTATGCAGACTTTGAGATTAAAGAATATTAAAAAAATTAGAAAGCCAATTGGGTAACAACTCAATCTGTCGGAATGTGCAGCCATATGGGGAAATGGAGGGGATGGAGAGAGAGGAAGGGAGGGGAAGACAGGCAGCCTGCCTGGCAAGAAGAGGAAAGCATCATAGGGGTAAACTCAGACACACAATGTGCAACGAGCTAGATAACCTGAAACAGTGCAATAGTATGCTGGATTGCCAAAAATAAGATCGTAGCTCTCCAGTTTTGCACATACTGAAAACAATTACAACTACATAAGCATATGGATGAATTCTTAGTAGTGTTGATTCGAGAATTAGAATAAAATATGTTTTTCTTAAACGTACGTTTATAAGGTCTTAGAGGTGTCCAAAATTTTAACTTCTGCTTGTTAAAAAAACAAATGAAAAAACAAGACTTTTCCCCTTTATATTCTTAAATCTAGCAAAGTCATTTGAAAATAAAGCCACATGTTTAACAAGTGTTGGCAACCAACTTTTAATAATACATCTTTAATTTTTCAGAAACATATGTTAACCATCAACAACATGATCTGGGTTCCATTGCCCCAGATGTTATTTCATTGGTACATTATACCAATATTTACAAAGGCTTTCAAATTCAACAACAGAAAACAAAAACAGCTTACTTTTTAAAACTACAATGCTTTAAAAAATGTAAACAGTTCATTTTTACATTATTGTAAAAATTAAGACTCACTCCTTAATGTGGCTTAATTTTAACTGAGCAAAGCCTGGTGCTCATGGATAAAGAATGAAAAGAATTCTTTACATAGAAACATTGTGCTCCAGTGTGGCAAAAAATTATATATATACATACAAAGAAAATAATCTGAAGTCCACAATATAGACCACAAAAAAATCTTATCCCCAAATTGAGAAATTTATAAAAACCATTTACATATGGTTGTTGACCTATTGAAAATCTATATAACATTTCAAAACAATAACTCAGTCAAAAGATACCACATTTCTTAAAAATGAAATTTTGTGCAAAAGAAATTGCTTAAGCTAGAAACTCTCCCCGGTAAGAGGCCAAAAGAGCCACTGAAATAATTTAACTGTTAGATTTAGTGCATGTAACCAAAAGGCACACACACAAGATTAATATATTAATATATTTTCATGCAGAAACCTGTGCATGTTTATAATTATATAACAAAAAGACAAACATAACAAAACATAAAACTTAATGTCTGGCAATGTTATTCTAGTCACATTCCCCTCTAGCCTATCTAAGGTTTACTAGATTGTTAACACTGCCTCTCAAAAATATATTATATTTGAAGAACTTCAATAAAAAAAGATGTTAGCCAGAAACACTATAATATTTTCCTAAGCTCTGATACATATAGAAACTTACTGATACATTTTTTAAAATGCCATTTCAAATTAAGATATATTTTTCCTTTTGTTAATAAACACTTTGATTGCTCCAGTGAAGTCAGCAGAAAGAAGAACTTCTGTGTGATCTGTCTTCATGATACCTTAAAAGCAGGAAAAAAAAAGGTCTTAGTTGCCTGGAAAGAAATAAGAAGCCTGCCAACTGTTACATGTGCATGTGGGGGTAATTTTCCACAAGAAAGCCTATCAGATTGGCACCTCTGACCCTGCCCTGATGGCAGCTGTCTCAGAGAATAAGACCAATAAAAAACACAAGGAAACGTAAACATATAAGGACTGTCCAAGCTCTCAGGTCACCTGGACAAGCCTGAGTTCAGAGGCTGACCATTATTCAATATAGTATCACTCCCCAACTCTGGTTTTGTTATTTTGGTTGTTCTTGGGCCACACCCGGTGACACTCCCCAACTCTGGATCCCAATACATGAGTCATTATTTACACGACAAAGCATTAAGGACTTTTCTTTACTAAGCACATCAAATTTCAATGGGTACAGTAAGAGCAGAGGTTGGGGTTTTTCACAGAGTCAATTAGCAGGTATCCTTAAAGTATAAAGTCGTCACAATGTCCTGTTCCACTGTTGTCTATGTTGCCCTCTAAATCTAAAAGACCCCTAAAGTGTTTCATTCTTGCACACGTGCTCCTTGGATTCATGTACACGGTGCATGCGTGCATAAGTGTCCCGTTATCTCCCTTCCTGAGATGTGTACTTTCCTTTTTTCATGCCGGGGCCTCTCGCCATCTTTGAAGAAGTCCCTATCCTCTCTCTTCATTCAGCATGTTACTCTTTCCCGTTTTTATGCTCTCCCTCCTGTTTCTCAGTACCTTCGAAAAATGGTCTCTAATGAGTTTAAGAGTAAGGTTTACTGTACAGTAGAAATTTGGGAACTGCCATAAAATGAATAACAACATAGCTTTTATGTGAATGCTGTCAGAACCTTTTTTTTTTTTTTTTTTTTTTTTGGTTTTTGGGCCACACCCGGTGACGCTCAGGAGTTACTCCTGGCTATGCGCTCAGAAGTTGCTCCTGGCTTCTTGGGGGACCATATGGGATGCCGGGGGATCGAACCGCGGTCTGTCCTAGGCTAGCGCAGGCAAGGCAGGCACCTTACCTCCAGCGCCACCGCCCGGCCCCCAGAACCTTTTGCTATAATAAATAAAGAGCTATGCCACTAAGCTGAATAGCAAATATACTTACCTCTTAGTGTTTTATTTTTTTGTGGCTATACCCAAAAGTGCTAAGGGCTTACTTCTGCCTGTGTGCTGAAGGATCATAGGTGCAGGGGACTATAGGGGGTGCCAGAGATGGAATCTGGGTTTGTTTCATGCAAGGCAAGGACCATACCCACTGTACTATCATCACTTTGGCCTCAACTTATCTCTTGCTAATAAAAGCACTTAACAAACAAAAATTTCCATTAGCTAACACTATATGTTTAGGCAAAATTGTGGACTTCGTGACTAATTAGTATGGGGAAAAACAAGCTTTAATTGGAAAAAGTCATGTATCTAATGAGTTAGATAAAATGGTTTCACTTAGATTTGCTAAAAACACATCCCTAAACCATTGGATATTCCTTACCACCCTTTTGGCAAAATCTTAAAGTACTGCTATGGGCTTCGAAGTAGCAGCAAGGGACTTAGGAATATGAAAACGCTAGAGAAGACTGGAATTCATCACAAACTTAAATGCTTCAGAAGATACTATAATAAACATAATAATGACTACTATTCTAACACTGTAAAATAAACTCATTTTTTTCTCAAACTGTTTTAAAATCTAGAATTTTCTGTGGAATATGTATAACGTATAGGAGAAGGAGGATGACTTAGAAGAAGATGGATTTGATTCTGAGAAAAAGAGACAATGAAAGAAAATGATTTCCAAATAGGCATTTTGGAAAGGTTTCCTAGGTTTGTGTGTATATGTGTATACACATTTTTGCTTGTGGCAAAATAGGCACATAGGGCTCACTCAGTTTACTTTTAAAATATTTTAAGAAAAAAAAGAATTGGACTAAAATTCATCTTTGACAAAAGTTGCTTCATGGAAGAAAAACTGTGTATAGTACAAATTATACCAAAAGGGAAATTGGGATTAAATAAAATATTTGAGAATTTTAAAAACATCAAAATATTTTAGAAGTACCCTTTGTGCATTGTATATATTTTGTGGCTTCACAATTTTAATCTTTAGAATAAATTGTAATAAACTATTTTGTACTTTGTTTTATAATATGTACTTGCTTCATTAATAATTGGTTCATATGGGGCCCGGAGAGATAGCACAGCGGTTGGTTCAAATCCTGGTGTCCCATATGGTCCCCCGTGCCTGCCAGGAGCTATTTCTGAGCAGACAGCCAGGAGTAGCCCCTGAGCACCGCCGGGTGTGGCCCAAAAACAAACAAAAAAAAATTGGTTCATATGGCTCAAATACCTAAGAAATAATAGGGCCCTTTTTATATAACTGGCATTCAATACTACTTGTTGGTGGTTTCTTTTCTATTCCTAATTTAAGTATTTTATATAGCTAGAATTACAAATGATTCTCTACAACATGTTGCAAATGGCAAGAAAATATGTCAAGTAGAAAAAAACAGAGCTTTCATTTTAGCTAAACTTATTCAAAATATGTTTACTAAATTTACCCTAATATATGCAGACAAGCATAATAGTCCCAAACACTTCAACTATAAAAAAGACAAAGTCTCTGATCTCATAGCAGTTATAGACTAGTTAAAGACAGAAAATAGACATTTTGTGTTTACATGTCCTACTTATGATTCTCTAAGTAGAATGAATGTTCATAAAAAAATAACCAAATGGGTCAGAGTTAGAGTACAGAGGATAGGGTGTTTGCCTTGCATATAACTGACCCAGTTTGATACCCAGCATTCCATATCGTCCCCCGAGTTGGCTGGAAGTAATTCCTGAGTGCAGAGCCTGGAACAATCCCCTGAGCATGTCAGATGTGGTCCCAAAACAAAAGATCATAAACTTTCAAAGTTTTCTTTTCTTTTTTTTGGGGGGGAGGGCAGAAAAGTCTCCCAAGCCTTCTAGAGAGGCCCAATATACCAACAGGCGATTCTTAACCAGACCCCAGCTCAATGCAAGGGTGTGAGGATGAGACAATGCTTGGCCCAACAGTGTTGGGAATACTTGGGCTACCCTAGCAGTGATGGCAGCTTCCAGAGATGCACTGCAAGATGCTTGTGGGGATCATAGGTGCCAGGAAGTATACCCAGGTTGGGCACATGCCAGCCAAGTTCTGTAACTGCTATATACTAACTTTCAGCCCCAAACTATTTTAATTCCCCTATGAAGTTAAAAGAAGCAAAACTTGGGAGAAACATGCCACAGAAGTGTTCAGAAACATATCCGATAAGCATTATTTTATAAACAAATACTTTGCATATTCATGACAATTTCAGAATGCCCATAATGAGTCAGTTACTAAGTGCTAATGAAAAAAAAAAGGTTGAAAGAACAGACTCTGAGTACCTACCAAAAGGCATGGTATCCAAAGCTTCAGCATCTTCACTTTTTTCATGTCCTTCTAGTTTTTCAGATTGCACGTCTGGGGATAACATCAAACTTGGGTTTGGAGCAAAGATGGCTGATGTGACGACTGCATTATGTGCTAGGGAAAAATTCTATTTTAATATAACTTGTAAACCTAATTCTAAACATCATAATAAGCAGTATAACATGAAAAAAGTGTAAGTTTAAGTCATATGTCAAATAAATTTTTAAGTAACATATATAAATCTAAATAAGATGTTTTCTTTTCCTTTTTGGGCTTGCCAAGCAGTGCTACCCACAGGACCTAGGAGCCACTGATGTTGATACTTGATTGGCTCTGCAGTTCAGAAGGCTTTATGCAGAGCCCAGAAATGTGGTGTTACATGGGCTAGAAGTGGTGGGAGCCATCAGTGCCATTCTGATGGTGTTCCAGGAACAATGATATACTAAGGATCAAAAGCAGGGCCTCCACATGCCAGACATGCACTCTAGACCTTTGAGCTATCTTCTCTGGCACTACCAAAATATTTTCTTATTAAATAAAACTACATATAGGATCTGACATATTACGACTTCTTAAATTTCAGAAAAATGTTGAATTCTTCTTTGGTACAGATAACTCTTCAAATGTGAAACAAAAGCAGTCAGAACTGCAAAAGTGTCTTTCAGACATAATGCATATAGAAATTTACTTTTTGTACATTTCTAACTTTATTCACATTTAAGAATCACAGTAGTAAGTATTTACTTACCTTTAATACCTTCCCAAAAGTCATTACGATCTCTCCGGACTGAAGTAAACTTGCTTAAATCATGGTAAGTACTCCAAATATAAACATACTTATCTTCAGAGCCACTAACAATGTAACTAAAATCATGACTAAATTTGAAAAAGAAAGGAAGAAAAAAATCAGGTTTTGCTGTTGGTAGATTTCCCTCTGTGAAAGCTTCCATTTCAAAATACCGAAGGAAAACACCTGCAGGAGCTTGTTCTGAGAGAGACCTCCTATTCTCATGGTAGAGGTTGGCTGTCAATGTATAGGTTTGACACAGGGGCCAGAAGAATCAGTATTTTAATTAAAGGCTCTAGATCACTGTGCTATCTATTGGTTAATGTACACAGGAAGGAATGCCAATTTATGAGATTAGAGAAACAGCACTTTATCAATTAAACGATTGTGTAAGAAACTGGGTTATTCAAAAGGATAAGAGAACTTATAAGAAAAAAGCTGAAAGGAGGAGACTATGAGTAAGGAAAAGGCAGGTATTTCAGAACTTCCAGACCACAAATCAGGAGTTCAAAAAATAATAATTTATAAAGGTTCAGATACAGAATGTTGTACTTTAGGATGTCAAAATGCTTTACTAGCTTCTATACTAAAAGGATGGAGAACATGTGGGGTGGATGCAAGGTAAAGGTAAACTTTGTCTTATAAAGCTTACAGAGCCAGTAACAGCGCCTAAGCACTGATGAATGAATGTGGCCTCCCAAAGCACATCATCAGCAAATAAATTTGCTTACAGCAAAGAACAAAAGCACAAATTTAAGACAGGAGTCTTCTAATCTTGATGACAGAGCTAACATGCAACCTGAGACACATTTGCAGTCTGGGTACTGCATAGTGGAACAACTCAATTTCTACCTACCTTACAGGTAGAAATGATATTAAGTAATGCTAAAATGACACAGCAACTGTAAAATGAAAAGAAACTAAAAACACCATATAACATAAGGCAAAGATGAAAGGAAAACCTGGAGTAGGGGAGAATTACTTTGATGTCTTGGGGATTTCTTTTTGCAATTTACCTGAAACTTGCTTTGATCTGGCTGCTGCTGTTGACATAGCCCTTATATTTCATAGATAGGGACAAATCCCTAAGATCATACAGTCGAATTCTGGAATCATTTGAGGTGACCAGTATCTAAAAATGAATTAAAAACCAAATTAATTAAAAACAGGGTGTTTCAGGGCCAGAGCGGTGGTGCAATCATTAAGGCGTCTGCTTTGCCAGCGCTAGCCTAGGTTGAACCGTGGTTCAATTTCCCGGCGTCCCATATGGTCCCCCAAGCTAGGAATGACTTTTGAGCACATAGCCAGAAGTAACACCTGAGCATCACTGGGTGTGGCCCAAAAACCAAAACCAAAACCAAACAAAATAAAACAAAAAAATCAGGGTTTTATTCTAAGTTAAGGTATAACTAATCTTACCTTAAAGTAAGTTACACACATATTTAATAGGCTTCAAAGTGGAAAAAAGCAGTATATGAAAGGTAAATAAATATATTCTTAACCAAGATATAAAGAATGGTTAGGAGTTTAAATATAATATACGAGATGGGGCTGGGATAATAGCTGGAGGAGCTGGAGTGCATGAATAGTAGGCACTAGGTCCCAGTCCTCCTGAGTACTACCTGAGTAGCCTGTTATGGCCCTGCACATTGTTGGGAGGACCCGAGAAAGCAAAACCAAAAGCCAAAAACAAGACTTGGCACCTTATTTTCTCCAGGTAAAGGCTCAATGCCAGTAATTTTTCTTCCAACCTTGTTGCGCCCTCTGGTAGATCGGACATGGATCTGTGTGTGATATTTCAGATGCTAAAAAGAAAAAAAAAAGACTCAGAAGGAACCATAAAGATCATTTGATGCAACTTGCATCAACATTTGGAATTACTTGCCCTTGTTTTAGTAAGGAAGTTAAAACCCAGACAGAATGTATCACCTGTGCTACACCAAAATCATCCTGTATAGAAAGTGTTATTACTGAGTATTCTTAATTATGTAATTTATACATGGTAAATGGTGCTTACCTCAGTGTCATAGAAAATACACCTGCCATCATATGTTCCAATCACTGCATATTTGCCATTCTGACAGAAATTTGCAGCTGTGATCAATTTTGTCTGACCATCTACCTCATTCCATAATGCCACTTT
The DNA here is from genome assembly GCF_024139225.1 of Suncus etruscus. Classification (NCBI taxonomy): domain Eukaryota; kingdom Metazoa; phylum Chordata; class Mammalia; order Eulipotyphla; family Soricidae; genus Suncus; species Suncus etruscus. The sequence goes on from NC_064868.1 coordinate 119,198,642, forward strand.
TTTGTCAGGTATGTTCCAAAGGCGGAGTTTTCCATCTAATGATCCACTTAGAAAATACCTGTCATCCTAAAAATGTGGCAAACATTTCACCAAATAAGAAAAACTTAACAGAGCAAATAAGATAATTAAGTCTATTAGAAATAATATTTCATTCAGTTAGATTTTATCTTAGAAGTATTAATGTATTCTTGGGGGCTGGAGTGATAGCACAGTGGGGAGGGTGTTTGCCTTGCATGCAGCAGACCTGGGGTGGACCCAGGTTCAGTTCCAGGCATCCCATATGGTAACCTGAGCCTGCCAGGAGCAATTTCTGAGCACAGAGCCAGGAGTAACCTCTGAATCAGTGGTCCTCAAACTATGGCCCTCGGGCCACACATTGTATTTGTATCTGTTTTGTTTCTTCATTGCAAAATAAGATATATGCAGTGTGCATAAGAATTCGTTCATAAGTTTTATTTTTACTATAGTCAGACCCTCCAATGGTCTAAGGGACAGTGAACTGGCCCCCTGTTTAAAAAGTTTGAATGATGTCAGGTGTGGCTCAGAAACAAAAAAGAAGTATTCATGTATACTAGCATTAATGTGTAATGTATCCATAAAGCAAACATTAATTTTTTAGGGGGTCCACAACCAGTGGTGCACAGGGCTTACTCCTATCTCTGAATTCCCCAGGGATCACTCCTGGAGGGTGCAGAGGTACCAGGATTGAACCCAGCTTGGTCACATGCAGGGTGCTAGACTATCTCTTTGGCCCTAAGACATACTTTTTACTTGAAAATTAACAACAATGAGGTCCAGAGAATTAGTTAATTGGGTACCACTTTGATGTGGTCCCCACACCACCCCTCCAAATCTTCAGTATTCATTTTTTCAGAAGTAAGTTTCCGAACACTGTATTGTATCTTTAAACTGCTTAACCCAAGGTATCGAAGTTAATGGTGTGTGTGTGTGTGTGTGTGTGTGTGTGTGTGTGTGTGTGTGTGTGTGTGTGTGTGTGTGAATATTGGACAGGAGAAGGGTTCTATGATCAAAGTAAGTTGGATAAATTCTGTGTTACAGAAAGAGAAACAGGGTTCTGAGTTACCAAACTGAAAAGGGTAAAGTGATATTGTTTTCCAATTTAATTAATGGATTTAGGCATGGGGAGTTGGGAAGAAGTCAAGTAGAAATGTCTATCAGGGTTAGCACCTTCAAGTAACATGCTTGGGAAATACTAGCCTCTAAAGACATTTTTGCTCTAACTTCCTATGGGTTAATACTGGATAAAAGAAATGTCAGGGACTGGGACTGGGACTCTGTGGTAGAGCATATAGTTCAAAGGTATAGTGTCATGGGTTTAATTCCATCCCTCTCCCCCGCCAAGTGCACAAAGAAAAGAGGGAACCTGCAGAACCAATCATATATATTTTTAAAATAGGAACAATACTTGACAATACTTGACAGAGCTCAGCCTGCTTGAGGATTCAGGAGAAGAGGGAAATAAAAGCCAGGACTGTGCAGATGTTAGGTATATACTCTATCACTTAAGCTCTCTCTCTAGCTCAGAGCCACCCATTTTGGGGGATGAAGCAAGTCAGCAACAAATCATTTCACTATTCATATTTCCACTTTGTAATCAGTGGTTCTCCCCAGGAGCAATTTGGTTTTCTAGATGACATCTAGAACTGTCTGGTTTCACACTTGATGATCACAAATGGAGGATGGCGTACTACTGGCATCTAGTGGCTAGAAACTAAGAACTAAGAATATTTTTAAATATCCTATAATGAACAGGGCAAAATACCTCCACATCAAAGGTTTACCCAGCCTAAAATGTCAATGAAGTTCAGAAACCCTGCTCAGATAAGCAAAACCTTACTTATCATTAAGCTGCTCCACTTTTTGATAACATAAAAGAATTAAAGGTAAAATAACTACTGGGTAATAATACTTAATTACATTAAATTAAGCAACTAATGAATTTCCTAGGCTAGGATATTAAATTAAGCAAAAAAGCCCTTCTCTAGTTTTAATTGTAAGTGATATAATGAAAATGCTGCATTAAAATAACAGTGGGTGTTAAAATATAGAAACAAAGACAGGATTAGACACTCTTTGTTGTAGCAGAGGGAATGTGAACCTATAGTCAGCATAAACCTTTTAGTCCTTTTACCTTGGCCATCTAATAGCACCAACATGAATTTCCCCTTGAGTTTATAGTTAAAAAGAACTACAGGCAGCCTTATGCTTTTGTATGTTTGGGGCCAGATCTGGCAGTGCCCAGTGTTTCTGTTCAGTACTTGGGGGAATCATATGTAGTGGTGGGGATCAAACCTAGGATTCTCACATACAAAACAGCTGTCTGTTGAGCCCCAGCCATGCATATTTGGTGACAATTTTATAAGGGTATTAGATAGGTCTGTAGTTTAATTGAAATTATGTGAAATATTTATTTTCAAAAGAAAGTTATCAAATGATTTTCCACACTGAAAATGCCTCTACCAGAAATAGTTCAGGGATTAAGGGACATGCCTTGCACCACACCCCCCCCCCAACTTTGCATGATGTAGCCCTCAGCACTGCTGCATAGTCTAGGCAGGCAGTCACAAGTTTTCAGAAACTGGTGGCTGAGAATCACACTAGATCAGCAATATTTGTAGAAATAAAGGAATTCAGTAGGTATATAGTTTGATCTTTTCATCACCTTTTATTCTCATCTCCACCCTTCTCAAACATCCCATGATTCCTGCCTACATACTTCCCTTTTTATTCACCCATTCCTTTCCCCTTTATCTTCAGTATCTTTTACCTTTAATTCTTGATTTACACTGTGCAGTCTGACAGTTTTGGGATGATTTTTGGCATATCTTTGGTGCACACAATGCCAGGGTTCAAACCCAGGGCACCAGAATATAATTTATTCCACTACTTCAGTTAAATCCCCAGCTCACCTTCCTCTCACTTTGGGGGGACATACAGTGGTACTCAGGAGCTTCTCCTAATTCTGTGCTCAGAAGTAACCCCTAGAGTGATTCAGTGAACCATATGCAGTGCTGGAGATTCAAATAGAGTCAAAGCAAGTGCCCTACCTCCTATACTTTGTCTTTAGATCCATCTTTCTCAATTATTTTTAAATATGGAATGCTTCACGAATTTGCGTGTCATCTTTGTGCAGAGGCCATGTTAATCTTGTTTGTACTGTTCCAATTTTAGTATATATGCTGCCGAAGTGAGCACCATCTTTCTCATTTTAAAAGCAAATGAAACACTTAATTTTCAATTCTGGGTTTTATCTGGTGATAATAAATTGCAAAACCTGTGCATGTTGTTATGGGGATGGAACTCAGGTCTCCAACATGCAACTTATGCACTTTGGCCCTTTGAGCTATCTCCACAGGCAAAAAAGGAAAATACGAATATAGTTTTGTGTGGCTGTGATAGTAATTTCTTTTTGAATGCAATCAAACTGCCCTCTAGAGAGAACAGGTTCCCTTACTTCCCTTACATTATATATTAATAAAAAATACATAAATAATTACTTACCCTGGGATGAAAAGCTATGGCAGTAACAAAATCTATGTGTTGAAAACAGCAAAGACATTCTCTTCTGGAAATATGCCATAATCTGACAGTTTTATCCATGGAAGAAGAAAGCAGAAAGTAGTTCTATGGAGAAATTGACAAATATTATTTTATCATTGTTTGGTAAAATATTACCAATATAATAAAAGTGAACTTTTTATTTTTGTGTACCTCACTAGTTTTATATTTGTACTATATGTGATATTAGAAAGATCAAAAGGTTATTTAATTCAGATGCAATTAAATAATCTTTCTACAGGGGGCCACAGCCAGCTACAGCTGGCTTAGTGCTTTAGAGGTCACTTTTGGTGGTACAAGGGGAATCATATGGTACCAAGGACTGAGCCTAAACTTCCGGCATAAAGAATGTGCTTTAGCTTTCAGCAATTGTCCTGTTCCCTAGCCTCGTCTATTTTAAACAGGCTTAGAATCTTGATGCAACCAAGACCTATAATGTACATTGGTAAACAGTAAATATTATTTTTATATGTGAAAAACTGAAAGCATTCCCATTGAGGTCAGACACAAGGAAAGGGTATCTATTGTTTAAACTCTTGTTAAACATAGTATTTCAAGTCCGAGCAACAGCAAACAGGAAAGAGAAGAAAATCAAAGGTTTACAAATTGGAAAAAAGGATGTCAAGTTTTCTATTTGCAGATGACATGATGATATACACTGAAACCTTAAAGAGTTCACCAAAAAGTCGCCAAAAAATAACAATAAACCAATACAAAGTGGCTAGCTACAAAGTCAACATACAAAAATTGGTTGCATTCCTTTATACAAATGACTAAGAGGAAAAAGAAACCATAGTCTATTCCATTTAAAATTGTGTCCCCAAACATCAAGTACTAGGAATCATCTTATGGGATGAGAGACATATACCACAAAAAATTCAAAACATTTAAGAAAGAACTTGAAAACCTTAAGAAATGGAAGAACATTTCATGTTTGTGGACTGGAATAATATTGTCAAAATGTCCACTGTACTTATATATTCAATGCAATCCCTATTTAAATTCAGACAATATTCTTCAAAGACTTAGAGCGGTCATTTATAAAATTTGTGTGGAATCTTAAAGATCCCAAATAGCAAAAACTATACTTAAAAAATAAGAAATAGGGGGCATCTCATTACCTAACTTGAAGATACACTACAAAGCCATAAAGATCAAAATGGGATGGTAAAAACAGATTCGTGGACCAATGTTCTGAACAGAGTATCTGATAACAAACCCAAGTATATGGTCAACTAAGAAGCCAAGAATATGAAATGGAATAAAGACAGTTTCTTCAACAAATGGCATAGTGACAAATGGATAACCACTTGCAAGAAATAAGCAGGACCCATATTTACACCTAAAACAAGTCAACTCAAAGTGAATCAAAGACATGAGACCTGAATCTATAAAGTACACCAAGAAAAACAGACAGAATGCTCTAAGTCTTAAGATCTAGACTTCAAAAGAGTCTTCAGTGATAACAAATTACAATGTCAATGATAGATTACAGAATCAAAACTGAACAAATGGGACTTCCTCCAACTAAAAAGTTTCTGTTTATCAAACAGGCTAAAACTAAAAGACAGCTGAGTGGGAGAAAATATTTGTAGTCAATACATCAGATTGATGTATATCAGGTTGATATCCAAGATATGCAAAATACTTATAAAGATTATAAAGGGTTGATATCCAAGATATGTAAAATACTTATAAAGATTATCCAAAAAATCTAAAATTCCTATAAAAAATAAGAGGAAATGAATAGATACTTTTCCAAGGAAGACCAAAAGATGGTCAACAGGTACATGAAAAATATTCACTGTCACTCATCATTAGGGAAATACAAATTAAGGTAATGACATATCATCTTATACTAGTGAGAATGGTATATATTAATAATGATGGGAATAGGGGCCGGAGCAGTGTTGCAAGCAGTAAGGTGTCTGCTTTGCCCGCACTAGCCTAGGATGTTCGATCCCCTGGTGTCCCATATGGTCCCTTAAGTGATTTATGAGTGCATAGCCAGGAGTAACCCCTGAGTGTCATCGGGTATGCTCCCCAAAACAAAACAAAATAGTGGAATAATCTGTAGGTGGGATGTGGTGAAAAAGAAACTCTCATCCACTGCTCGTGGGAATATTGCATGGTTCAACCTCCATGAGAAACAATATCAAGGGTTCTCAGAAAAATAAGAATTGACCCCTCAATTCCACTTTGAGGTATCTAATGCCAGGACTGAAAAATACAGATTCAAAAAACCACATATACACTAGTGTTCTCTACAGCATTCAGTACAATAGCTAAGAGTTAGTGTCAATTTTGATGTCCAACAATAGATGAACGAACCATGAATATGTGGTAGATATAACATATAATAAAATATTATATAGCTATAAGGGATGATACATTCATACAATTTGCTGCAATATGGATGAAACTAAAGATACCATATGTCCAATGAATTACCAGAAGGAGGATAAATACAGGATGATATCATTTATATGTGGAATTTAAATAACTGTGAGGGATTGCAATGATTGAAATGTGACTTGCTGCAAAGTACAGTGAGGAGGAAAGAAACTGAGTGGAGGGGAAGAAAGATGTGGAATAACGGGGGTCAGTAATCAAGGGGATTCAGGTACATTGGTGGTGTCAAGGAAGAAAAGAGCTAAATATACAGACCACATATTCAAAACACAATAAAATCACGAGACCCAAACTTTAACACTTTTGAAAGGCACTTTCAAAGTGCCTGTTAAGATGGCAGGCTGGTAGGGGGGGCTATGGGAAGAAATCTGGGACTCTGATACAGTTTGCCACTGGGGGTGAGACTGGTGCTGGAACATTGTATGTCTAAAAATCAACAATGAATAACTTTGTATATTAAGGTGCTTGAATTAAAAATAAACTACTGAAAGTAAAAAAAGTGAAGAAAAAGAAAGTTCAAAAGAATATACTGTGACTGAAGATATGATTCAGCAGTACAGCTATGTGTTCCTAGTGCGTGTGAGACCCTGGGGTTGATCCCTAACACACAAAAAAAGAATAGATAATCATTACGAACTACTTACAAACAAAAACTGAGGTTAGGGAAGAAATTCTTCCCGTAAGACTCCAGGCAGGCAGGCGCTGGAGAGATCGGACAGTAGGTAAGGCACCCTACCTTTCCATGCAGCTCATCTATCAATTCCCTGAATCCCAGTAGGAGTGATCCCTGAGCAGAAAGTCAGGAGTAAATCCTGAGTGTCAGCAAATGCGGTCCAATAACAACAAAGACTCTGGAATGAAACTGCTCATTTTCCAGCCTGCCCGCTCCATAGATTTCAAACTTGGTGGCCCCACACTTTTGAGAGCCAAATTCATAAATAATCCTTTCACTTCTATATCTTCTTGGTTCTAGTACTCAGAACAACCCTGATAAATAAGGGGTCAGTGAAGATCTAATTTCTTCCTAGTGTTACTTTTTAGAAAGGAAAGATTGGCTTGCTTGAAGAAAGTAAACTGAACACAAGTTCCCAGTCATGTTCTCCGTATTCCAGATGAGCATGATAATCAGATTAAGAACACTTTTAGATTTTCTGACAACTTCAATTTTGCTCAAGGTAGAATGATTTTATGGGTCTTTTTAAAACCAGAATACTATGTAAGGCCTAAACTTGTTTCAACTAAAGAGAATTCTGGTATCCAGAATTTCTAAACAAACATGAAAGGAAAACCAATTCTTTTTAAATGTTTTTGTTTGGGGGCCACACCCTGCCACACTCAGAGCTTACTTTTGGCTGTGTTTCGAGATCATTTCTCGGCAGGGCTTGGAGACCATATGGGGTGTTGGGGGATTGAACATAAGTTGGCTGACTGCAAAGCAAATATGCTACCTGCTGTATTATCTTGCCAGCCACAGGAACCAATTTTAAGTGTAGAGATTCTAAAACTAAAATTCACAGAAAGCTTACCTTTGCCAATATAGGCTTGTGGCATCTTAGTGGTACATGAGGTTCTCCGTTGTTAAATTAATTGTACAGATTACTCTCCCTGATATTTCATTCACTTGGTTAACATTGATCAATTTAGAGCTTTTAAATATTATCATCCTTGACTTCTTAATATATTTAATATTCTGATTAAAGATAACTTTTAATACAAAAAAGTGTAAGGTATATGCAGATTCTACAAACCACTTCATATCTCAAAGAACCTAAATAAAATTTAAAATATCTATTTAAATTTCACAAGGTTCCAAGATATTTGATGAACAGCGACACAGCCTCATCACTTCTGAAACCATTTTGCTCGAAGGGGGCAAATCCTAAGATGAGGATCTATCACTGAATCTTGGAATATGACTGTTAAACTTAAATAATTTCATGGATTAGAACAAATTAGCCCCAAAGCAATCTTGATTAGACAGACCAACTTGTACCTTTGTAGTTGGTCACACTCACTTCTCAAAGGGTATTTACTTTGCAACATTACTTTATAAAAGGAGAAAGTACAGGTATAGAAATAGGTCTAGATAGAATTTATTAATAAAGTAAACATTCTCTAATGATTTTTCTTTTATAACTAATTTATAAATAATTTCTAAAGTATATAGGAAGAGTAAAAAGCTTGAGTGTATAATCATGCAAGTAAAATGTTTTTGTCTTAAAGTTACAGCTACATAGAATCAATGCCAAATTCAAATTTCTTTCTTTCTTTTTGGACTACACCAGGTGGTGCTCAGAGCTTACTCCTAGCTCTGCACTCAGTAATCACTCCTGGCTGGCTCGGGGGACAATATGGGGTACTGGGGATTGAACCTGTTGCTGACAGTGTGCAACGCAAGTACCTTATCTGCCATAATATCACTCCAGGCCCCCCACCAAATTAAAATTTCTTACTTTGGACCATGAAAGATCAAGGAGATCAGCTGTATGTCCTTTATACTTGCAAAATGGCCGTTGTCGGAATGGAGCATTTTTATCATCAGGGTCTTCCTCAGGTCCACTGCCCGCCTATTATAACAGAATTACAAATGTGAAAACTAGCATAACAGAAGCTTCATACACTTTCTACTTCTTCAAGTTACTTTCTCTTCATTTGGTACAATGTGACTGAGACCTGGCTATATCGGCAAAAAAGATTCATTCACAATAAATTCATCCTTTAGCACTTCTTCACTCCTTGTCCTAACATACCAGGATCATCTCTGAACTTAGTAGGTTATTACAATTTTATCTCAGTAATGGAGCCCCCACTTTTCTCTGCATCTGCTCCTTCCTTCAGGCCCGGTGGAAGCCAGCAGCACCAGAGGCTCGTGATTGGTCTAATTACAATGAGCTCCTTCCCTTTCCCAGTCATGACTGGTTAGCTACAGTCGTGGGCATATGCTACAATTTTTATCAATCGGACATAAGAGAAAATTTATTGTGGGTGGGAAAGGAATCAGAAGAAGCTTCAAGAAATATTTCCACACTTTTAAAATGAGCACACGAAAGGGACCTTCTTTTTCCCTTCCCCTGACCATTGTTGCCTATATGTAATACCTAAGATTATAGTAGCCATCTGCAGACCATGAGGGGAATCAATCTAAGAGAATAAGAGCTAAAGTATATTTCCCTGACTGAACTGACCAGTCTTTGTGGTAAGCTTCATATCCTGGGCTGGAGTTAGAGAAATAACTCCACTAACAACTATCATGACAATGATGGTGAGTGAGAGAAATAGAATGCCTGTCTCAAAGATGGGCAGGGGGTGAGGGAGGAGGAAGATGGGGGTATTGGTGGCAGGAAGGTTGCAATGGTGAAGGGGGGATACTTTTTATGACTGAAACCCAACTACAGATATGTTTGTAACCATGGTGGTTACATAAAGATGTTATAAAAAAGAAATCAAGTATAGCAAAGCAGGAACCTCACAGGTATCTTCAGTGAGAGGATTCCATTGGCAAAGTCAACAGAAATAATGATAAATAAAGGGACTACTTATATTAGGTTTTTTTTTGGTGGCAAAAGAAATATCTGCTAACACAAAAACACCCTATTGGCTAGGAAAAAATATCTGTACACAATATATCAGACAAAATTTTAACATATAAGATCTAAAAAGCACTCACAGAGAGGTATTAATATTAATAAACCCAATAATCACATGAAAATTGGGAAAGGAACACACACCTCCCAAAAGACAGATGAACAGACAGTAGGCATATGAAAAAATGTTCAGAGGCACTAATTAGGAAAATCCAAATTAAGACGACAATGAGGGGCTGGAGCAGTGGCACTAGTGGTAGTGCGTTTGTCTTGTATGCTAGCTAACCTAGGACGAACTGCGGTTCAATCCCCCGGTATCCCATATGATTAGTCCCCCCAAGCTAGGAGAGATTTCTGAGCACAGATCCAGGAGGAGTAACCCCTGACTGTCACCAGGTGTGGCCCAAAAAAAAAGCAAAAAAAAAGAGAGAGAGAGAGACAATGAATTGGGCTTATTCTTGCTTTGTGTCAGATATCAATACTGGCTGAAGTGTGATTTAGTTTATTTCCAGGTCCAAAACAGTGGGGACTTTAATATCTGGTGGTTGAACCACACCTAGTTATGCTTGGTACTTGGGGGCCACATGTAATGTTGGATTCAATCCTGGAAATAATCCAAACACCTAAACACTGCCAGGAGTGGCCAAAAAAAACAAAAAACAAAAACAAAGTAACTGAATCTTTCTGCTGTCCTCAGGACTTACTCTTGGCTATACTGAGGGATCATTCCTTCAGGGCTCAAGGGACCAAATAAATCAAGACAAATGTGCCTTAGCATAGGAAATTGAAGTACCTGTCCAGAAAATTCATCCTCAATAGAGCAATTTAATGTTTACATGATTACATATGAAAATAACCTTCAACAAAATCAATATCCACTCAAGATGCAAACTAAATTTAATAAAAAAGCAACTATGACAAAAGAACTCATTATTATCATAAAAATAATATTCAGGGCAATATTTGAAGAAATAGATGAAAGGGCATCTTGGTAATTCATAATAACTGAACTAAAAGATTATTATAATGTAATTCACAAATAACTCTACTCATGACATTAATAAATAACTCTACTCAAAGATTATTGTAATGTACAAAATAATCTAGTATAAACAAAGTGACTCAACACAGTACTGGGCCCAAAGGTCAAGATAGGAATTAATTTTTTGTCAAGGTCAAGCATTGAACCCAGGGTAAATACAGGTTTTTAATTTAAAATAATGTCAAGACTCCAAAGAGTAGTTAGGCCCAGGAATCTATCATTTGAGCAGAGGTCAATAAGTTTGTGGAGAAGTGACAAGAGCTTTGAACTCGTAGGAATGGTACATGGTGAAAAGTTAAATAAATATATAGGGAATCCTAATGGCTTTTTGATCATTTCTGTTAATGCAGACTTGGTGCTACCTACAGAGTTAAAATTCATTCCTGGGGAACTAACTGGCAGAGACGTCTCAAAGGGAATTTTATGCACAACTTTCATGTAGAAAGGGGACAACCACAGAATTTTTCTTTTATCTGATTCTTTTTCGCATTGCTTACAATATAATGATTATTATGTAAAGGGACGTCCTTTGTGATGATGTATTTGAATACCCTTTATGATCAAACTTGGATGAAAGAGGTTAACAGTAGAGAGGACTTTTTGTGAGTAACCCCTGAGCAGCATGGGGTGTGACCCAAAAACCAAAAAAAATATTGAATCATCATGAGATATACAGTTATAAAGCTGATCATGACTTTCAGTCATACAATGTTCCAACACCCACTCCTTCACCAGCGCTCATTTTCTGCCACCAATGTTGCAAGTTTCTTTCCCAACTCAATCCAACCTGGCTCTATGGCAGATATTTTTGTTCTCTATGTCTCTGACCTTTTTATGGTATTTTTAAGTTACAGGAAACTGTGATGAAGCATGTACTGCATAAAGAGGGACAACTTAAAACACATCAGTAACATTCTTTTCTTAATTACTTCTTATTCAGGTATCCATTACTACTTTTTAAATATTTCACAAGGATCTGAGGGTAAGGGATCTTCTTTTAATTTCACATTAATGGTTTGAGGAATGCATTAGTAGTCTGAGTAATACTATTCACTGTCTGAAAACATTTAAGTATCACAATTTTTCATTTATTGGCTAATAAGATAAACCATTTCTAAGAGATCTAAATTTTAATTTTATACAGTAGTAATTTCTCATAAACAATATAGTACTTTATAGCAATAAAATCCAACTATACGTTCAACTAATCAGTATAATAAATGAACTTACGCCTGTATCTGTATCAGATTTTGACGAATTTAAACTTTCCTGAGAAGGTGAAGGGGACACTCGTCCTAAAACCAACAGAATAAGTGTAAAATAGTAAGTGTACACAAAAAAAAGCACATAAAAATTAATGACACAGTAACACCTAGCAGAGAATACGATATTCTGAAAAAAATTTATATTTCTAAACATGTAAATTTTAACTCTTTAGCACCAAAATATTTGTTATCATTTCATATATTGGTTTTGGGCCCATACCTGGAAGTGCTCAGAAGACTATATGGATGGAGCCCAGGATCAAGACTCCTGAATGGAAATCCAGTATCACACCCTTATGCCCTTGGACTGAGTCATGTGCCCTTTGAACCATTTCAATGGCCCCTCATAGAAATTTTCATAAAATATCTAAACCATTTTCCTAATTTAATATTTAAAAAGAAAAAATAGAAGCAAAACTTCCAAATGACACTATTCTGTTAGTAGCCCCCAGACAAAAAAATACCTTCAGTATTGTATTTCATTCTCATGTTGTTGAAATAATCAAAAGCATTTTTTAAAGCCCATATTCGTACTACATTGTCTTGTCCAGCTGAGGCAAGTAACCGGCCACAGTGAGAAAATTTCATGGTCCAAACAGCTCCCTATGAAAACAAAGGAAGACTCCCAGTTATGAAAGGCTGACTTTTAAAAGTAAAAAGTATGTTTTTAAGTCCTTAAGTCCAATAGTCCAATGGTGCTAAAATAATACAAGGAGGAATTTTTAGAAGCCAGGATAAGATATTAATCTTAATCTAAAGCACACGTGTGATTTCAACACAAGTGTATAGCTGTAAAAGGCCGAGATCCATTAATCAATGCCAAGACCCCAAAACTTGTCCATATTATCACTCAGAGTAAGAACCAGCCCACAATATGAAGCTTACCACAAAGAGTGGAGAGTGCAGTTAGAGAAATAACTACAGCAACAACTATCATGACAATGGTAGTGAGAGAAATAGAATGCCTATCTGGAAGACAGGCAGGGGGGTGGGGAAGGAAGGAAAGAAGGGACATTGGTGGCAGGAAGGTTGCACTTGTGAAGGGGTGTACTTTTTATGACTGAAACCCAACTACAAACATGTTTGTTTTAATGGTGCTTAAATAAAGATATTATTATTGAAAAATTAGATTGTCAGGGATATGTTTGAAGTCCTGGGTTCAAAGCCTGGCACCATACAGAAATACATACAAATCTAAAAGAAGGTATTCTCAGAGATCAAAGACCTATAGCATTTATTCAGTCCTGATTTTACAACTCCTCTCCCGATGTTACTAGCATTTTCAGAAGGAAACTGCAATATAATTTGTGTACTATTCATCTACTCTGGGACATTTAAACTCTGATAGAGGTCCTGCACCTTTATGGCCTTACATGTTTTAGTTGTCGTGTTATAAATTATATCAAGATTCTGAAACATCTGTGTACATTATATAAAAGGTACAAGGGAACATGTTATAAGGAATGGTTTTACCTTCCTTTCCGTTTCTTTTATTGCAATGACCAAGAGGTGCAAACATGGTTGTAGCATGTGGACATTACATATTTTTCTGGTGCTGGGATGAAAATCAGTTTCATCCTTGCAAGGCAGTCAGCGCTACTACTAAAACAGTCTTATCTTTTGTTTTGATCCTCACATTTGGCTCTACACTCAGGAACTATGCCTGATGGTGCTCAGGGAACCATATAGGACTGAATTAGGCAAACTGTGTGCAAGGCATGCTCCCTATCCACTGTACTATTGTTCTGGACACTGAGAAATTCTTGAATCCCATAGGGAAACACTTCAAAGTTTTTGAGGTGTAGGGGGTTATACGCTTATACACTGGACCTCACATTCTCAAAGAAAGTGCTTTGCTACTCAGCTGCATGCCCAGAAATAAACATTTTTCAAAGTAAGAGATTACTCTGTAAATGTTTTATAGTTTTGAAGCTTGACATAGCTGTTTAATGATAGAGGGTTAGAACTTATTTGTTCAATAATTCACTTCATAACAAAAAATTCAGAGAGAGTTTATTTTACCTATTTATTAGCTCATATTAATTTATACTTCTTGAGTCAGGTCCCAAAATTATATGTATTAAGATTTATAGAACTAAAAGTATTCCAACAAAAAGTATACATCTTGAAAATTAAGAAAGGGTGCTTACCATGTGTTCACCACTAAGATCTTGTACCACTTTAATCTGATCAAAATCATATGGTCCTTTGAAACCATGTGCTGCTTTGAATTTAACTGGCCTTGTATATGGCATTCCTTCATCATCACTTGATGAAGGATCATCTTGATCAGTATGAAACACTAAATAGAAAAAGAGCAGATATCATCAATAATTTAAGTAGACATAGTACTATCATATTTTCATAATCATTGCTTATCAAGAAAATACAAATAGAAAAAGAATGTCTATTACCAAATAAAACAATGGTTGTGATATTAATAACCAGAGACAATAAAGATGAGGGCTAAGAGGACCAATCCATGGTAGGAAGCTTGCCACAAAATAGAGGGGAGGGTAGGAGAGGGCAGAGAAGAGACCACTATGACTATAATAGTTGGAAATGATCACTTAGGACAAGGATTAGGTGCTAAAAGAAGATCGTGATATACAGAATACCCTTTCAGTAACAATATTGTAGATCAGTGACTATAAGGAAAAAATGGGAGAGGAGGGTAGAAAGAGAGGGAGGGAGGGAGAAAGAATACTGTTTACCACAGAGGCAGGCAGAGAATAGGGCAGGGGGGACAATAGTTGCCAGGAAATATACACTGGTGAACAAATGGTTGTTGACACTGTAGGAGTGAAGTTCAATCATGAACTTTTTATATCCTGTGATTCAATTCAAATTTTATTTATTAAAAAAGAAAAGGATACTAAGAGAATGGAGTCTGAATCAAATTGCCACAGTCCAAATACAGCTATATCTTGGGGACTGGAGTGACAGCACAAAAGGAAGGGTATTTGTCTTCAATGTGGCTGACCCAGGTTCAACTCAGCATCCCACATGGTCCCCTGAGCCTGCCAGGAGTGATTTCTTAGTGCAGAGCCAGGAGTAGCCCTTGAGTGACACTGCTGGGTGTGTTGTCCAAAAACCAAAACCCAAACAAACAGACAAATAACCCAAACCAAACAAATAACAACAAAAACAATAATAAGATACAGCTATATCCATTTATGTCACATTAAGCTAAGTACTGAATCTTTTAGCACTTCAATTTTCTCTTTTATAAAATGTAGATAATAATGGTATGTATTGCACATGAGTTTCATGAGGATTAAATGAGTTGATACAAGTGAAAGTGTCACTATATGGCATGGAGTATTATATAAGTCTTTATTAAGAAAATAAAGACTATAGTAATGAGAGAAGAGATTACAATGGACATAAAGAAAATTGACCTAAATTTGAGCACTAATTCACACCAAAAAACATTTACAACTGTATTTAAAATATAAAACATTTGGGGCCGGCGAGGTGGCGCTAGAGGTAAGGTGTCTGCCTTGCGAGCGCTAGCCAAGGATCAGGACAGCGGTTCGATTCCCCGGCATCCCATATGGTTCCCCCAAGCCAGGGGCAATTTCTGAGCACTTAGCCAGGATTAACCCCTGAGCATCAAACGGGTGTGGCTAGTAAAACCAAAAAAAAAAAATATATATATATATATATATATTTATAAAATATTTTTCTTCTAAGTCATAAAATTAAATAACAGGAATTAACATCTATTGAAATAATAAGGTTTATTATTTGTTACAGACTTATTATTTTAGGTGGTATCTGGGATAGAACCTAAGACTTCTTACTTCAAAGTGTGTCCTGGGGGCCAGAGAGATAGTACAGCGGTAGGGCATTTGCCTTGCAAGCAGCCGACCCAGGACCAGCATTGGTTCGAATCCCAGCATCCCATATGGTCCCCTGAGCCTGCTAGGAGTGATTTCTAAGCAGAGAGCCAGGAGTAACCCCTAAGCACAGAGGGGTGTGGCCCTCAAATCCCCCCCCCCAAAAACAAAAAACCAAAGTGTGTCCTCTAGCACTGAGGTACAGCCCCAGCAAAAGTTGTATTCCTTTTAACAGAATGTGTCTGGACTGGGGATGCTGCTTAAAGTAATGTGTTTTCTTTGCATCTAAGAGACCTAAGTTAGATTCCTGGTACCACAAACACAAAATATGTTTCTCATATTTCAGAAGATGAATATTCAGCTGAAATGTTCTTACAGCTCACTCACCTTCGTCTCTCACACTTTTAACTTTATTTACAGCACGTTCACCATATTCCTCAGCAAGGTGTTTTGCTCTTTTCACGGATTTTCCTAGGAACTTCTTTAGTTGAGTCCTTACCAAAAATACAAAAGAAAACCAAATCAAACCTCAAAACCTATATTATTATTATTATTTGAAATAGCTGTAAAGAGTTCAATTACTCAGAGATAATTCATTAACTGTGATTGATGTCTATATATCTGTACGTAATAAATACAATTAGGCTGCATTTTCCCAGGAGGTATTTCCAAACACAGCAAAATGGATGTTGTACTTCAAGCTCCCATACATAGGACTGATTTACTGCTTTTTCAATGATTCAAGTCACACAATATTAAGATTTATTTTTATTAATTATTTTATTGAAATATTGCGGGTAAAAGGTTGTTCATAATAGATGTGTTTTTTAAACAGAAACAAAGTAATGCATGATTTTCAATTATGCAATGTACAATAGCATTCACTAGTGAACATTTCCTACTACAATGTCTCCAGATTCCCTCCCACACTCCCTTTCCCTGCCTGCTTATGGGGTGAAAGTTTTATTCTCTTACCCACTCGCTCTCGCTCTTTTTTTGGCATCCCCCCTGTGGTTTGCAATATTGTTATGAGGCGTATCATGCTTATTACTTTATCACCTTTCAGCAACCAATTCTTGTCCAGATGATCATTTCTGACTATCATTGCCATAGTGGTCCCTTCTCTGCCCTAACTGCACTGTCCCGTATTTGTCAGAAGCTTCATACCAGAGATTTGTCCTTCTGGCACTTATCTCTATTGTCTTTAATATTATTACAATACTATATTTTTCTTATATCCCACAAGTGAGTGAGAACATCCATGTGTATCCCTAACTCATTTAGTCTCCCTCTGACTCAATATAACACTCTCCATAACCATCCATATATAAGCAACTTTCAAGACTTCATTTTTCTTAACAGTAATGTAGAACTCCATTGTACAGATGTACCAGTTTTTTATCCACTCATCTGACAGTTGGAGTAGCTTTGGCAGAGCGTAGGCTTGTCCTGTCCACTCCTTGCAAAATGGCCAGCTTTCTGCTATGGGCGGTGTATTCATGATCTTTCAAGGCTTGGTTTACATCTTGGTCGAGAAAAAATTGAATCTATGGAGCTGGCCCAGTTTGAACGTGGCAACTGCATTTGTGAGTGTGGTTACACTTCGACAATTTCTATCCTCTTGATTTTTTGTATGTATGTTTTATGTCCTGGCCCAGCATGTGGTCTATCTTAGAAAATGTCCCATATGCCATATGCACTGGATAAGAATGTGTACTCACACCCCTAGGGATATGTCCTAGAAACCCAAAGACACTATGCAGGAAATCCCTCTGTATTCCTATGTTCATTGCACCACTATTTACAATAATCAGAATCTGGAAACAACTCAAATGCCAGAGAATAGATGAGTGGCTAAAGAAACTGTGGCACATCTCCACAATGGAATACTAATCTATTAGCTGTTAAGAAAAATGAAGTAAGGAGATCTGCTTATACATGGATGAGTAATAGAGATCATTGAGCTCTATTAAAATGGGTCAGAGGGAGTGGGGTAGACATAGAATAACCCCACTCATTTGTAGGATATAAGAAAACATAGATAATATGGTAGTAATATCCAAAGACGGGGCCAGTGAGGTGGCGCTAGAGGTAAGGTGTCTGCCTTGCAAGTGCTAGCGTAGGACGGACCGCGGTTCGATCCCCCGCGTCCCATATGGTCCCCCAAGCCAGGGGCAATTTCTGAGTGCTTAACCAGGAGTAACCCCTGAGAATCAAACTGGTGTGGGCCAAAAAAAAAAACAAAAAAAGCAATATCCAAAGACAATAGATATAAGGGCCGGGAGGACCAGTTCATAGTAGGAAGTTTGCCACGAAGAGTGGTGACAGCAGTTAGGATAGAGAAGGGTCCACTATGACAATGATAGTTGGGACTGATCACTTTGGATAAGAAGTGGGTGTTGAAAAGGGATAAAGAGATATGCATGGTATCCCCTCATTAACAATAATGAAAACCACAGTGAGAGAGAGAGAGAGAGAGGGAGAGGGAGAGAGAGGGAGGGAGAGAGAGAGAGAGAGAGAGAGAGAGAGAGAGAGAGAGAGAGAAGCAAAATGTTTGCTCCAGATACACGAGGAAGTGGGTAGGTGTGAGGGAAATTGGGGGCATTGGTGGTGGGAAATGCAATGATGGTGTACATTCTATGACAGAAACTCAATCATGAACAATTTTGCAACTACATAAAAATATATATAAAATATATACATTTTATATATTTATGATCTTCTAAGCCCGTTCCTCCATTTCTTTCTTCAAAGTTAGTATAAACTTGCTAAGTTTTAACTTGCTTGATCTATCAGGAGTTGACAAAGCAGTGCTGAATCTCACATTATTATTAGTGTGTTGCTATTAATGCCTTTCTTCAAGAGTATTAGCAGTTATTTTGTGTATTTTGCTGTCCTCTCACCTATATTATATTTTTATATATAATATATATCTATATTATATTTATATATATATCTCCTATATATATTTAGGAGTATGGTGTCTTCATGATGTTTCTTTCTTTATTCCCATGATTATTAAGAAATGACCTCTGTCTCCTATAATCTTTTTAAGCCTGAAGACTATATATCATCTGTTATTAATATGGCTATCCCACACATTTAAGGTAGCTGTTTGCTTGAAAGAATGTCTTTCAACTTTTGACATTAAGTCTGTTCTGAATACTCAAATGTGTTTTATGTAGCCAAAAAATATTGTCTTCAATTTTCTGATCCATTTTGCCATTCTGTGTCATCTCTTAACTGGTGCATTTAGTCCACTGATGTTGAGATAAATTACTATCATGGAATTTTGTGCCATCTTTCTGTATAGGTTTGATGTGTTTATGGGGCCTGTATTACCTTAAAGTAGACCCTTCAGAACTTCTTCTAAGGTTAGTTTTCAGCCTATAAAGTTCCTGAGCTGTTGTTTATCTGTGAAGCTGTGTATCCTTCCTTTAAATCTGAATGACAGTCTGGCTGGGTGAAGTATTTTCTTTTTGGTTTTTGGGCCACACCCGGCGGTGCTCAGGGTTTACTCCTGGCTGTCTGCTCAGAAATAGCTCCTGACAGGCACAGGGGACTATATGGGACACTGGGATTCGAACCAACCACCTTTGGTCCTGGATTGGCTGCTTGCAAGGCAAACACCGCTGTGCTATCTCTCTGGGCCCCGGGTGAAGTATTCTTGATGAGGCATTCATTTCATTGAGTTTTTTATTGAGTTTTTTGTTTTGTTTTGTTTTTTGATTTTTTTAATTGTGACTGAAGTTCATTTACACAGAATTATTTACGATACATAGTGACAATGAATGAAGGGCATTCCCACCACCAATGTTATCCTCCCTCCACTCTTGTTCCCAGCATGTCTCCCACATCTCCCTCCTTTACCCCCCAGAATCCTACTGCAAATGGTCTCCACCTTACAGCTTGTTATAGGTTGGGTATCTATTCTGTTTGGTGTTCCAGTCTGGTCATTTTTTATTTACACTACATGTTCATATGACTGGTCCTGGTATCATTCTTTCCCCCACTCAGTTTATGAGGCTGAATGATTCAAGTTATGCTATTCTGTTAGAGATAAAAAGGTTAAGGAAAAGAGAAGAAAAAACTTGGTATCAACTACTAAAATAAAAAGAAAAAAAATCACTGAATAATATCCACAAAAGTAAAAAAGAAAGAAAAAAGTGGAAGAAAAAAAAGAAGTGAGATAATATCAAAAAACAAACAAAGAATAAAGAAAAACAAAACCAGAAAAAGTGGTGCAGTGGCAGGGCTTGGTGAGTTTTTTTTAACTATATCCCACTACTTTTTGGGAGTCTGGAGGGTTACTTGTGATAAATCTGATGTAAATCTTAAGTTTCTTTCTTTGTATTTATGGTTTTCTTCATCGTGGGTAGGATGTGCCTGAGGATGCTTTTACTTGGATCTCTTTTAGCTGGTACTCTATAGGCGTCCAGGATGTGGGTGCAAGCATTCTTAAGCTATGTGAACTTCTCAGCAATGTCTTTGACTGTTGCTTTTTCATAAGGGTTTTTTTCCTCACCCTCTGGGACCCCAGTGATCCCTATGTTGTTCTTGTTGAATTTATCCCAAAGGTCTACTGTAATCTGTTCACTTATTTTGAGGATTCTTCCCATCTTCTGGGTTCATTTTAAGGCTCTTTTCCAACTCTTCTGTTGAATGGAGGTGTTATTCAGTTCATTCCAGTTCACTGATTCTGTCCACAGTAGCTTATTCTGCTGATACCTTCCAGTTAGTTTTTCACTTTGCCTACCAAGTTTTTCAGTCCTGATATTTTTCTTTGAAGTTTTCTAATTTCTACTCACATCCTCTTGAATTTATTGGCTGTCTGTTCCATGATTTCTTTGAGCTCTTCAAATATATTTAAAATTTCCTTTCTAAAATCTTCAGCAGAGGCCATATAGGTGGCTGATGTTATTATTCACTAAATGTGGTGGAGTTCTGAATTGCTTTCTTACTATTACCTTTGTAGTATGTATTTTTTTAAGTCTTGGGCTATACCTGGCTTTGCACAGCATTCACTCCTGGCACTGTACTCAGAAATAACATCAAGGAGGCTTGGGGACCAAATGAGATGCTAGGGATCCAATCCAAATGCCTTACCCACCATGCCATCACTATGGTTCCCAATGGGTGGTATTTTTTATATGGTAGGGCTCCTTGACAAGAAGAAATGTGCAGCCACAGAGTAAAATAGGGCGGCTTTGTTCTTGTCTGGGCATTCTCACTTCAGTTCAGTTCAAAATGGCACTTTTTAATCAAAGCTGCCCACAGATTACAGCAGGTCCTGCTGCTGTGGGTCACAAGTCCTTTTTTTTTCTCCTAGCCACGCTCTTGTCCTGGCAAATTCACCTCTGTTACATTCAAAATGGCACTTTTTTAGACCAAACATTTCCCAAAGCCAGTAGTCCTTTCTTTCTCCTGGCTATCCTCTTGTCTGGGTGTACTCACCTCAGTTCAGTTCAAAATAGCACCTTTTAATCCAAAGCTGCCCACAGCCTGCAGCCACAACCACAGCTGCTGATCATCAGTTCCTTTTTTTCTCCAGCCATGTGCTTAATATGTTAAGATTTAAAACCCAAAGGTCAGAGAGATAGTACAGTGGGTAGGGCTCTTGCCTCACACAGAACCCTTCCAGGATCGATCCCTGACATCTCATATGGTCCCCTGAATAACACAAGGAGTAATTCCTGAGTATAGAACTAGGAGTAAGCCCTGATAATGGCCATTTTTGGCCCCAAAGTAAGATTTAAAAACCCGTAAGACCCTATAACTTAGGTGTGCCCTTTAACTAATTAATGAAAGCTAGTGACATTAAAGACAGCATTTTGAAAAGTTGGTAAGCTCTATGTACACAGATGTGCAAAGTAGCATTATTTGGAAATGGTTAAGAAAAGGATTTTTGTTATTAAACAGGTGACTTGTCTATATTCATTTTACCTCTCTTAAGATTATTGTAAAATAGTTCTTTCCGGCCGGGCGGTGGCGCTAGAGGTAAGGTGTCTGTCTTGCCAGCGCTAGCCTAGGACGGACCTCGGTTCGATCCCCCGGCGTCCTATATGGTCCCCCAAGCCAGGAGCGACTTCTGAGCGCATAGCCAGGAGTAACCCCTGAGTGTCACCGGGTGTGGCCCAAAAACAAAAACAAAAAAAAAAAATAGTTCTTTCCTTTGGTTGTTTTATCATTTTCAAAGCCTGAATGGATGTCTACCCTGAAATGGTACTACAATTTTTCTATTGTTTCCCTTTAGTTTATTTTTAGGGATAGAAAGGTTAGAAATATTACATGGCAGGGGCCAGGGATGTAGCTCAGTGGCTGAGTACTTCACTTGCAAGTATGGTTTGATCTTGGGCCTTCAGTTGGCCCCAAATACCATTGGGTATGCATCCCCAAACTGAAAAATGCATGGTAGATGCCTTTAGAAAAGTTTTTGTTTGGTTGGTTTCGGATATACATCTAGAGATGCTCAGGATTTACTCCTAGCTTTACATTCAGGGATCACTACTGGAAGGGCTCAGAAACCTGAGAACTGGGAATTCTTCCTTCCTCTCTTCTCTCTCTCTCCCTCCTTTCATTTATGGCTACATCCAGCCATACTCACTGCTTACTCTTGATTCTGTACATAAGGATCACACTGGTGGGTTTGGGGAATCATAAGCTGAGGAGTGATCATGGATTGGCTGTATGCAAGGCAAGAGCTATACCAACTGATTCTGGTTTTTAAAAATAAAAGCTTGACATGGAAGCCAGTGAGTTGACTTGAAGGGATGGAGTGTACTTTTGGTATATGGGAACCCTAAGTTCAACCGCAGTATGGCACTATATGGTTCACAAAGCATGAAGCCAGGAGCAGCCTCACAGAACACTGCTGAAATAGGGTCAAAAATCAGAATAAAGTAAAAGATTGACAAAGTAAAAGGATGTGCTGAAACTTACGTTTTCTGTCTTAACCTTCCACCATCAGTATCTGTTGCTTGAGAGTGTAATTTCTCTTCATCATCTGACTGTGTTGCATCATTGCTACAAGAATGAGAAGCCATTTAAAAAAGGCATGTAAATTTTACAGGAAGAATTCAGACATCTTTGTAATGCTGTGTACAGGAGTAAAATCAAAATGGATTAAAGACCTTGATATCAGACCTGAAACCATAAAGTACATAGAGGAAAATGTAGGCAGAACTCTCTGTGACATTGAATCTCAAGGCATCTTCAAAGATGAAATACCACTGACCAAGCAAGTAGAAGCAAAAAAAAATGGGACAACATTAAACTAAGAAGCTTCTGAACATCAAAGGAAATGGTGCCCACAGATTGGGAGAATCTATTTATCCAATACCCAATTGATAAGGGGTTAATATATAAGATATATAAGGCACTGGTAAAGCTTAACAAGAAAAAGACATTTAACCAAATAAAAACACAGGGAGAGAAGATGAACAGAAACTTCCTCAAAGAAGAAATAACAGATGGTCAAAAGGCACATGAAAAAAATGTTCCACACCATTAATCATCAGGGAGATGCAAACCAAATAACAGTGAGATATCATCTTACACCACAGAGACTGGCACACATCACAAAATACAAAAATCACCAGTGCACATACGTGGATGTGGGGAGAAATGGACTCACATTCACTGCTTGGTGGGAATGTCGACTGGTCCATCCTTTTTAGAAAACAACATAGACATTCCTCAAAAAACTAGAAATAGAGTGTCCATATGATCCAGCAATACCGCTCCTAAAAATATACCCGAGGGGCCCAAAAGCACAATGCAGAAAAGGCTTCTATATTCATTGTGTCACTATTTACATTAGCCAGACTCTGTAAACAACCCAAGTTCCCCAAAACAGAGGAGTGGACAAAGAAACCATGGTACATCTACACTATGCATCTATTTGGAAAAAAGAAATCATAAAATTTGCTTAGATGTGGTTGGATACAAAGAGTATTATGCTAAGCATAATGAGTCAGAGGGTGAAGGATAAACAGAATGACTGCATGCATTTGTGGGATATAAAAAATGACAGTATGGTAGTAATACTGTCAATAGACAGTAGAGATGAGAGCCAGAAAGACTTGTCTATTGTAGGAAGCTTGCCACAAAAATGAGGGGAGTGCAGCTAGGGCAGGGAAAGGCCCACTATGACAATGATAATTGGAAATGATCACTCTGGACAAGAACTGTGTGCTAAAAGGAAGTAAAGTGATATAAAGTGATATGCATGATATCTCTTCAATAACAATATTGCAAGCAAGTGTCTAAAAGGTAAAAAGGAAGAGTGCAAGAGAGCAGAAAAATTTGCCACAGAGTCAAAGAGGAGAATAGGAGGGAAACTAGGGACTTTTGGTGGTGGGAAAAAGGTACTATTGAAGGGATGGATATGGACACTGTATGACTAGAACTCAATTATGAACAATTTTGTAACTGTATTTCATGATGATGCAATTAAATTAAGTCAAAATAGTGAGTATAAGGTAAAGTCACTGTTCCCTTTAATTTATAAATTTTAATATAATAAAATAAAAGTAAGATATTTCCTGCAGATCAAAAAAAATAATGACATACCATCTCACACCAGTGAGAATGGAACATATCCAGAAGTCTGAAAACAGCCAATGTTGGCCATAGTGAGAAAACAAATACTCATAAACTGACGGTAGGACTGTCATCAGGGTCAGCTTTTACAGGAAAAATATGGAGATCTATTAAAAAATAGGAATAGAATTACTATAAGATCTGGTGATACTACTTCTGGGTATCCATCTCCAATTCACAATAACATTAATTCTAAAGGACAAATGTATGCCTATGCTGATTGTCACACTTAGTATAATAGCCAAGATGTGGAAACAACCCAAATGCCCAACTACAGATGGATCAAGGAATTGTGGTGGGCTGGAGTGATAGCACAGCGATGGGGGCATTTGCCTTGCACATGGCTGACCCGGGACAGATCTGGTTTGATTCCCGGCATCCCATATGGTCCCCCGAGCCTGCCAGGAGCAATTTCTGAGTGCAGAACCAGGAGTGCCTGAGTGCCACTGGGTGTGCCCCCCCAAAAAAAAAGAAATTGTGGCATAAATACAGTGGAATACTCTATGCAGCTTGAAGAAAGAATAAAACAATGTCATTTGTAGCAATATGAATGGAATTAGAGGATATCATGCTGAGTGAAGTTAGTCAGAAAGAAAGGGATAAAAAAATGATACCCCTCATATGTGGATTTTAAATATACACAGCAAAATAACAACAAAGGGCCAAAGGCAGCATCCTGGGAAAACTGATCCATACAATTTTGTTGTGGGGTAGGGATTAGAAGGCAAGAGTTTTGGGGTCCTTGGGAGGAGAAAATACATTGAGGACGTGTACAGTATTAGAATTATATTCATTAGAAACAATTATTCATATAGCACTGTAAACCAGAGGCTC
The DNA here is from genome assembly GCF_024139225.1 of Suncus etruscus. Lineage (NCBI taxonomy): Eukaryota > Metazoa > Chordata > Mammalia > Eulipotyphla > Soricidae > Suncus > Suncus etruscus. Next base: position 119,223,801 of record NC_064868.1, read on the forward strand.
TGAATAACACTTTTTTTGTTTTTTTTTTGGGGGGGGTTCTTTTTGGTCACACCCAGTGGTACTCGGGGTTACTCCTGGTTCTGCTCTCTGAAATTGCTCCTGGCTGGCATATGGGACCATGTGAGATTCCAAGAGTCGAAACACTGTTTGTCCTGGATTGGCTGTGGGCAAATGCCCTACTGCTGTGCTATCACTCTGGCCCTGAAAAGATTATTTTAATAAAAATTAAAAATGTTAACACACACAAAAAATAGAAAAAAGCCATATCCCCATTACTTCTCAAAAATCTCTATATTTACACTCATTCCCAAAGCTGACAGAGATACTTCTAAGAATTTATATGAACAATGATGTGAAAATCCTTAAGAAAATCTTAGCAAATAAAATCCAACAACACAGTGGACTTCATCCCAGGGATGCAAGGATGGTTCAATATACACAAATCAATAAACATCAGATACCACATCAGTAAAAGGAAGGATAAAAACCACAGAAGCATTTGACAAAATCCAACACACATTCATGATGAAAATCCTCAGGAAAATAGGTGTGAATGGAATGTTCCTCAATATAGAAATTCCACAGCCAACATTATTCTTTTTTTTTTTTTTTGGTTTTTGGGTCACACCCGGCAGTGCTCAGGGGTTACTCCTGGCTCTATGCTCAGAAATCGCTCCTGGCAGGCTCAGGGGACCTTATGGGATGCTGGGACTCGAACCACCAACCTTCTGCATGCAAGGCAAACACCTTACCTCCATGCAATCTCTCCAGCCCCTCAACATTATTCTTTTTTTATTTTTAATAATATATATATATTTTTTTCTGGGCCACACCCATTTGATGCTCAGGGGTTACTCCTGGCTAAGGGCTCAGAAATTGCCCCTGGCTTGAGGGGGACCATATGGGATGCTGGGGGATCGAACGCCAGTCCTTCCTTGGCTAGCTCTTACATGGCAGACACCTTACCTCTAGCACCACCTCGCCGGCGCCAATTTTTAATAATATTTTATTTAAACACCTTGATTACAAACATGATTGTGGTTGGGTTTCAGTCATGTAAAGAACACCCCTCATCACCAGTGCAACATTCCCATCACTAGTGTCCACTAAGGTTAGGCAAGGATGTCCACTGTTCCCACTTTTATTTAAAATAGTATTAGAAGCCCTTGGACTAGCAACAAGACAAGATAAGGAAATCAAAGGAATTCAAATCGGAAAAGAGGAAGTCAAACTATCTCTATTTGCAGATGACATGATGATATACAACGAAGACCTTGAAGAATCCACAGAAAAGCTCTTAGAGACAATAAACCAATACAGCTAAGTGTCTGCTAAAAGTCAATACACAAAAGACAGTTGCATTCCTTTATATAAATAATGACTCAGAGGAGAAAGTATCAAATAATCTATTCCATTGAAAATAGTTTCCAAACTATATAGTACCTAGGAATCCACCTAATAAGAGAGGTGAGAGACCTATACCACAAAAACTTCAAAACAGTTCAGAAAGAAATTTAAGACCTAAGGAAATGGAAGAACAGTCCATGCTCATAGATTGGAAGAATCAATAGCATCAAAATAACATTTTATCTAACAACTACATTGATTCCATGCAATACCTATTCAAATTCAGATGACATACTTCATGACTGAGAACAATTAACTATAGTTTGTGTGGAACCATAAAAGACCTAGGATAGCCAAATTCATATTGAAAAACAAGAAACTGGGAGGCAACTCATTACCTTATTTGAAACCTACTATAACTCCATGCTGATCAAAACAGCATTGTATTGGAGCAAAGACAGACTTTCAGACCGTAGGTCAGAATAGAATATCCAGTGGCAACCCCCCAAATATATGCTCAATTAATTTTTGACAAAGGAGCCAAGAACTTGAAATGGAATGACAGTCTCTTCAACAAATGGTGTTGGAACAATTGAACAACCATGTTTAAGAAATTAAAGACTGATCCATATATGTCTCACACCTTTCACAAAAGTCAATTCAAAGTGTCTGATTAGGGGCTGGAGAGATAGAACAGAGGGAAGGCATTTGCCTTGCATGCAGATGACTCGGGAGGGACCCCGTTCCATTTTCAGCATTCCATATGGTCCCCTACCCTGCCAGGGGGCGATTTCTGAGTGCAGAAACCAGGAGTGACCCCTTAGTGCCACTGGGTGTGGCCCAAAAACCAACCAACCAACCAATCAATAAATAAATAAAGTTTAAAAAAATCAATGAAAAAATAAAAAAGTGGGGCCGGAGAGATAGCATGGAGGTAAGGCATTTGCCTTTCATGCAGGTCACTTATACCGGCATCCCAAATGGTCCCCTTAGCCTGCCAGGATTGATTTCTGAGCATAGAGCCAGGAGTAACCCCTGAGTACTGCTGGATGTGACCCAAGAACAAAAAAAAGTGTTTGATTAAAGACCTTGAGATTAGATCTGAATCCATAAAGTTCATTGTGTAAAACATAGTTAGAACACTCTAAGACAGATCTCAACGAAGTCTTCGATAATAGGATGCTAATGGGAAAAGCTATAGCATCAAATCTGAATAAATTAGACTACCTCAAACTAAAAAGTTTCTGTATGGCAAAAGAAACATGGGCTAAAATTAGAAGATAGCTAATTGAATGGGAGAAAAATTTTGCAACATATCAGATAAATGTTTGATAGCTAAGATATATAAAGTACTCACAAAGTTTAACTCCACAAAACCTAAAAAAAATCAAAAAATGGGAAGAGGAAATGAACAGACAATTCTCTAAAGAAGACCCACAGATGGTCAATACACATATTAAAAATGGTCATCATCCCTTATCTTAGGGAAATCCAAGTCAAGACAATAAGATTTCATCTTACACCAGTGACAAGGGCGCATATCAAAAACACTGGGAACAATCTATGTTGATGGGGCTGTGGTGAGAAAGGAATTCTCATCCACTCTCATCCCCTGTTGGTGGGAATGCTGCCTGGCCTCACCCCTATGAAAACATTATGGAGATTCTCAGGAAACTCAAAATGGAGCTGCCATATGACCCAGAAATCCTTCTTTTGGATATCGATCCCCAGGACAGAAAAAAATTCATTCAAAAGGATGTATGCACATCGCTATTCATTGTAGCACTAAGTACAAGAATTAAGACTTGGAATCAACTGAGATGTCCAACAACAGAAGAGTGGATCATGAAGATGTGGTGCATATATACAATGGAATGCTACATAGCTGTAAGGAATGATGCAACCATGCAATCTGCAGCAATATGGATGGAACTGGATGGTATCATGTTAAATGAAGTAAGCCAAAAGAAGGAAAAATACAGAATAATATCACTTATATATGGTATTTAGAATAACTCCATGAAGAAAAGCAATGGTCTAAATGGGAATTGTCTCAAACACCCCTGGACTCAGAGTTATAGCGAGGAGAAAGGAAGAAACAGTGGAAGAGGAGAAAGACAATTATGAAAGGAGGGAGTCAGGGGTCAAGCAGTCTCAGGCATATTGGTAGTGTTAAAAAAGGGACAGAACTAAATATCCAAGCCAAAGGCAATAACAGTGGAATCAAGAAACCCAAACTTTAAAATCTAAACTTAAAATCGGCCTGTTCTTCAAGGGTGGAGAAACCCTTATATCTTAGGCCAAGGGAATCCTCTAATGCCCCCAATATTTACTATGCCTATACAGGAAAAAAGGGCACAAAATGATATTTTAAATCTATTTATCTATTTATTCAGTTTATTATTATTATTATTATTATTATTATTATTATTATTATTATTTATTTTGACTTCTTTGTCTTGGTGTAGATATTGAAGTTGATGCCTCCAATTTTATTTTATGTTATTTTATCTTTCTCTTTCTCTTTGCGCTCTGGCATGGTTTTATTTCAGGACCAAGACTATTATGTGGTGCTTGCCTTTAGTGCTGTAGTGCTCACTAGATATTTTATTTGATATCTCTTTTTGTATTGTTGTGGTATTTCAATTTCTTTTCTCCTGTTCTCTCTCAAACTGAGGTTCTAGAAGGACTATGCCCACTTTTTGGCTTTTCTTTTCTTCAAACAAAACCACATAACTTGAACTATCTAGTCCCGCCTCTCAAATAGAGGGGGAAATATGGGAGGGTACCAGGACCAAACAGATATATGATCACTAAGTAGTCTAGACAGGATCACTTGTCCTGGCAGCCAGGGGGTGAGGGTGAGGGATATGGGATGCTGGATGGGAACGGGGGTGGAGGGAGGACAAACTTGGTGATGGGAATTCCCCTGATTCAATGTTAATATGTACCTAAAATACTATTGTGAAAGATATGTAAGCCAATATGGTCAAAATAAAAATTATATATATAAAAAAATCAGCCTGTTATACTGGCAGGCTGTGGGGCAGGGAGGGTGGTAAGGGATGCACTTGAGGAACATTGGTGGAGGGAGACTGACACTAGTGGTAGGATTGGCCCTAATTCATTATATGTCTGAACTATGAAGGACTTTGTAAATCACCACAGTTTCAATAAAATAAAATAAAAAATAAAACTCAAGAATAAAAATGAATTATATTAAAAAATCTCTCTATTTACTCTATAATTAACTAATAAGAACTATAACTACTACACTTAGAATAAATAAAAACTGGAGCAGGAGAGATGGCATGGAGGTAGGGCATTTGCCTTGCATGCAGAAGGACAGTGGTTCAAATCTTGGCATTCCATATGGTCCCTTGAGCCTGCCAGGAGTGATTTCTGAGTGCAGAGCCAGGAATGACCCCTGGGCGCTGCTGGGTGTGACCCAGAAACCAAAAAAAAATAATAATAAGTAAAAACTATGTTAACATGCTTTATAAAATCTAAATTTAATTAGTGACTGGAAATTTAAAGATTAAGACGAATGTAAACATTAAGTAGAATGTAATGAATAAAAGTGAATGCAATTTAGGAACTTTGAGAAAAATCCTAAAAAAAATAAAGGGTTTTTGCTGGACAAAAAAGTGCTGTATGGGAGCGTATTCAAAGGACCAAAGCACATTCTTTGCATCAGGAAGTTCAGGGTTTGATCTCTTACACATGATTTTCCGAACAGCTTGGTACAAAAACCAAAAAATAGTTCTGCCAAAAAATGACAAATTAAATTATAATTTAATTTTTGTTACATGCATATTATTTATACTATACACTAAAGTCAATCACCTCTCTGTAGATACTATAAATACAATATGATCATAAAGTTTGTAATCCATTTTTACACCACTTAGTTTTTGAAGTCATACCTGGAAATAGTTGGGGGCTAACCCTGCTTCTGTGCTTAGGGGACCAGGCACTGCTAAGGGATAAACCAGGGTCTACTGCACACAAGACAATCGTAAACTATCTCTCTAGCCAAATTTATAATACTTAGTACAAGATTTTGGAAAATCAGCATTTATCTCACACTTTTCTTGTTTCAATACACTTTTATTTTATCTAGAATTTAATATATGTATCATTTTCCCCACATATATTGTCTTAAGAGGGAACAAAGTTTAAGAATAAATACAAAGATTCTATTTTAATTTGATTTAAAAACAGAGGAGTGGATAAAGCTAAAGTTGGTACTATCAGTTCATAGGCACAAATTTTCAGTACACTAAAATACTACAAATGATAAATATAAACAATAATATAAATATAATGTAAACGATAATGATATAATAAACGATAAATAACTTTAGGCCATACCTTACATACTCTTTAGTTCTTCTCATGATGTGTAGAGTGAGAGGATTAATACCTGTTGGTAGTTTCTCTTCTGCAAGACTCAAAGGTATTTCCTCTCCAGTATCCAGGTTCTTAATCATGACACTGGCTAAAATTTCCTGAGTTATAAAACAATACCAAGAGGACTCATAACTAATTATTTACTGAGTGTACAAAATCCTCAAAAATTTAAGCTAAAGAATGTTTACATATATTTGATACAGTATATAATTTTTTGGGGGGTCACACCTGGCAGTGCACAAGGGTTACTCCTGGCTCTGTGCTCAGAAATTGCCCCTGGCAGGCTTGGGGGACCATATGGGATGCTGAGAATCAAACCACCATCTGTCCTGGGTTGGCCGCGTGCAAGGCAAATGCCCTACCGCTGTGTTATATCTTCAGCGCACAGTACATAATTTTTAAATAATTTCTTTATTTAAGCACCATGGTTACATACAGTACACAATTTTTAACATTTTACCATTACTGAGATATAATTCATACTTCACGATAGGCATTCAAGTATAAAATGTCAGAGTTTTGAACATATTTAGAGTTGTGCAAAAAACATCTGAGTTTAAAAACTGTCTATCGCCACCAAAAGAAATCTTATACTGAGTTTCTTTATCCTTCCAGAACCCTGTAGTCACTAGTCTATTTTATGTCTCTATGGATTTGCCTCTTACAGACACTTCATGTAAATTAGAAAAATGCCACTATGCGGCTTTTGTGATTGCCTTCTTTTACTGACTATGTTCTTAATTCAATCAAGTTGTATCATGTATTAAAATTCAAGTTTATTTGAGGCAGGGTGCCAAGGACAAAATCAGAGCCTCTTATTTGCAAAGAGTTGTCAATGTTTCCTTTGAAATGCCCAAAACAACTTCCCTTTAACTGCTGAAAATCGCCCAAAATCTTCTGAATTGCATTTCCCTTCAAACAGCCAAAAAGTATCTCAAACAGATGGATATAGCATATTTTATTATCTATCTATCACTAGTGGATGTTTGCCACACTTTGGCTCTTATGAACACTGGTATGCATTTTTTGGTAGATGGTATGTTTTCCATTTTCTTTTATGTATATATACACAGAAACGGGATTACTGGATCATAACAACCCAATACTATATTTTGAGAAACTGTCAAATAATTTGCCAAAGAACAATGCTTTTTAAAAATGTATTGTCTGAAAGAAACAAATTAATATTATGCTTAGAATCTTTATTCTGGGGCAGCATGTAGCTCAAGTAATAAGCACATGTTTCACATGTGTGAGGCCCTGGGTTCCATCCCCAGAACCACATACCCGCTATTCTTCCTCACAGTTGAATGTGCACCTGGGGGCTTATGAGCACCATCTGGCATAGTCCCTAAAACTACCCCCCCCAAAAAAAAAACAACCTCATTGGGGCTGGAGAGGTGGCACTAGAGGTAAGGTGTCTGCCTTGCAAGCGCTAGCCAAAGAAAGATAGCGACCGCGGTTCGATCCCCCGGTGTCCCATATGGTCCCCCCAAGCCAGGGGCAATTTCTGAGTGCTTAGCCAGGAGTAACCCCTAAGCATCAAACGGGTGTGGCCCAAAAAAACAAACAAAAATAAAAAAATCACCTCATTATGAATAAACTAATCACTTTATGTATACATAGCATACACTATTACATATTTATATATAATGTATTATAATTAAAAACTTTTATGAGAGTGGTAAATATGTAGGGTTTTTTTGGCCAATCCAGCAGTGCTCAGGGTTTACTCCTGGCTCTGTGTTCAGATATCATACCTGGCGGTGATCAGGAGAGCCTATGTGGCGCTGGAATTAAAAATGGGTAGGCTATAAGCAAGGCAACCTCCCTACCCACTGTACTTTTGGGTGCAATTTCTATTGTCCTACGATTAAAAATTTTACTATGGTATTTTGCTTTTAGGAGAAACAGAAGAAAAAGTAAAAGGAAAGTCTGATACTTTTTCTTTTTAATGTGGATAAACTCTGACTTAAACTTATCTTTTACGTAATTATATGGTAGAGTAAATGTACTGAAAGCAAGGCCTATATTTTCTAGAAAAGTGGGCTTAAAATAAACTTTCTATTATAGCTATATGCTATTATAACAAGCTAGATAATGCACAAATTTACATTTTTAAATTCAGTATACATTCACAAAAAATTCAGTATACATATGCAATGCTATATAAACATTCATCTCCAGAACTTTTTCATGTTCCATTATAAACTGTATATTTTGTTTCTAAGAACAACAAAATTAACTTTACCTCATCAGTAAGCTCTCTCCCAGAGCTGGATCTAGGTCTCTGAGGACTCATCATTTCACCTGCTATTATCTGCCCATCAGGTGATTTTCCATTTTCCTGAAATTATAATTTTATAAAGAGAACTGTGCATAGGGTCAGTTTAAAAACTACTCAATTATTCATTACCATAAACCATTCTAAAGATCCTAAAGAATTATATGATTTACATAATGGAGCCTAATGAAAAGTGAAATGCAATACTCCATTTTAACCCATTATTATCCTCAGCATGCTGTCAAATATTTGTCACCAAAACTAATGCTGCCCATGAAGCAGTCTTTATAGTTCCCCCTGCCCTAAGGTATAAATGACATGTAAAATGTTTTAATAGTTTTAAAGACACATTTTCTCTTTGAAACCATCTCAAAAGCAGCAAGGAAACAAGTAGAATGCCAGTACTAAGACGGCTATTAATGGAACATCTAAAGACTGGGCTTGGCAAATAATTTTTGCTATAAGAAACTAAGTATTTTAGGCCTTGTGTTTCATAATAGTATGATTTTGTAGAGTGCTCTTTCATTTCTTTTCTGTTAATAACCCTTGAAAAATAGAAAAAAATTCTTACCTGGGGAGCTTACAAAAATTGGACACTGCTGACCTCTGTACTTAGGCTATTAGTGTCTTCTAAGACACTATGAGACACTTATAAGACACTTAAAAGATTAGTGTCTTATCTTGCAGTCTGATAACCTGCTTTAATTGCAGTCTCCAAACAATTCTTATATCAGAACTTAGCTATAGTAAAAATTCATGTTATAATGTTCTTTCTTTTATCTAATTGGTTATGTAGCCTAATATAAAAGTTTTTTCCACCACTGTGGAAAGATATTATTAAAATATAAATATGAAAAAAGAAAAATATATAAATATGACCACTACAGATCAGTTATATAAAGACGATATTTAATGCTTAATATCAATAATATAACAAATAGCACATCTGTCCTTTTTTACTGTCTATTACATACCAAGTTAATGGAATACTTTTCATCTTTAGATGCTTCCATCCTTGCAAGTAACATTCAAGGAAAAATTTCCCACTGGGGTTCTTTGGATTGTTGTTAAATCCCTTACTATAGTCACTGACCAAGGCGGTAGTGGAGCTGGCCACTGGACTAAGAAGGTAACATTTTGGGGACAAGGGAATACTGTTTCCAGAAAGAAGGTCTAATCAACAAACTGACTAGCTGTAAAAGTTGATAAATATAAGAGATAACATTGATTCACCAACCTGGGCAGTAACTATTTTATCTCCACTGGTAGCACTTGCTAAATCAAGCGAAGGCTGAGAATCTTTGGCTGTACTCTCTGACGCCATGCTGGTAGTTAGAAGAGGATCAGATAGAATATTCTCTTTGGGAACTGCAATAGTAACAACCACTAAAAATTAACACACATTTAGACATAGTTTATAGAGTGATTTAACTTTTGATTCTGTCAGTGACTCTGTAAGAAAAGTGATTTTATTCCCTTTATTTTTTATATGGAGAATCAAAGTTCAAAAAATGTAAATTCCTTAAGGCTATCCATTTTAAATATTAGGAGACCAAAGACTTAACTTCAGATAGTAAGTCTTTAAATCTCATGTTTTCACACCTTGCTGCACTAACTCTTCAGTAGCAACAGATTTGTATATTTGAAGTCAGCTGAAATGTTCAATTATGAGAATGTAACTTAACAATGTAAAAACTTTTCACTTTTGGCTTATTACTTAGTAATAAGTAATAAAGTATCTCAGAGAACCCCCCACCAGTAGAGTTCAGGAGGCTGGGGCCAATTCCTAACATATTGGACTGGATATGTGGAACAGAAGGTTTAATAATGCTCTGTCCTGGTGCTGGATGCAATCACAACACACCCTGTGGTGCAGGAGGTGGGGTGGTGGGTGGGTTCACATGCAATGATAAAAGTAGAACTCAGCCAGGCATACTCTGCAGCCTTTTGAGTTATCTTCCCAGATCCGACTAAAACATTCATTCATTCATTGATTCATTTTCTTTGCAGTATTGGAGACTGAAGCCAGGTCCTCACATCTACAAGGTGAGTGCTTTGCCACTGAGTTACATACCTACCCCCTAAAACATGTTTAAAATTACTCATTAGGGTCAGGTAAATAGCTCAACAGACTGGAGTTCATCCTTTACATGGAAGGCCCACGTTTGTTCCCTAGCATGCAGTGTTCTAAGTACCACCTGGAGATGCTCCTGAGCAGCAAGCTACATAGATACAGTACCTCCTGGACCCCCCACCCCCACCCCCAAGCAACACATGATAAAGCTCAAACTTCTTCACCTCCAGAAACCTAATCAAAAGTCATTCACTGGGAGAGTTTTATAGAGCAGAAAGTGAACCCGATCAGAAACCTAATCGCTTCAACTCTAAAATGTTTCCACAAACCAGTTATTTCTTTAGGTAATACTTGCCATCTAAATCAGGTGTTTTAAGAGCCTCAAACTCCAATTCACTTTTCTTTTTTCTGGGTGGTGGAGCAGGTCGAGATGGGGGTGGAGGTCTAGGAGGTGGGAAATTCGTTGGAGGAGGTGGTCGTGCTGGCACAGGCTTCTTTGTACTGGCCACGATGTCAGGTTCTGGAGTGATCTGCCTCGGGGGTTTGGCAGGAGCGACTTCTTCTGCAGCAGCACAATCCTGAGTTGTCAAGGAGTCCAAGGACATGGGCTCTTGGTTGTCACTTTGTTTAACTTCTGCTGTTTCCTTGTTTGATACTTGGGTTTCAGTTTCAGGCACATCACGCTGTTCACTTGAACTTATTTCAGTTAACTCAGTGGTTTCATCTACGGGCTTCTCATGGGCCCCCTCAGAAGGAAAACACTTTTTTGACTCTAATTCAGTTTCTTTACATGTACTCTGACTTTCTGTCTTTTGGGAATCTTCCTGTAGTACTTGATCCATGGCTAAGAGACTAGGTATGTTGCTAATATCAGTTTCAGCCATGATAGGACTGGCAGTAGCTTGATCAGAGAATTCTTCTCCTTTGGACTCCACAGAGTCATCTTCAACTGGTAGGACTTTCTCACTCTCCTCAATAGTTTCAATAATCTGCTAGGAAGATTAAAGACAGTTAAAGGAAGCTAATTAGAAAACACTAAAAACAGTTAATAATTTAGACAGTAGGGGCTCGAGCAGTGGCGCAGAGCAATAAGGTGTCTGCCTTACCGGCACTAGCCTAGGACAGACTGTGGTTCGATCCCTGGTGTCCCATATGGTCACCTAAGCCAGGAGTAACCCCTGAGCATCACCGGGTGTGCCCCCCCCCAATAAAACCAAAAATATTTAGACTGTAATCATTATGTGTCAGACAATGTTCTTTTTGTTGTTGTTGTTGTTGTCTTAAACTTTGGCGCTCAGGGGCCACTCCTGGCTTCTACACTCAGAAATTGCCCCTGGCAAGCTGGGGGGCAATATAGGATGCTTGGTCCCTCCAGGTTGGCCACATGCAAGGCAAACGACGTACTGCTTTGCTATCTCTCCGGCCTCTATTCTTAAAACTTTATGTATTTCACCTTCATAGTCTTCTAAGACTTACTATGATCATTGTACAAATGAAGGGAATGAGAACATAAAAAGGGATCAAAAATTCAGCCAAACACATAGAATTTGGTTCTAGAATCTGCACTAACAGCCATTATAATAGGGAATCTGTTTCAGTATGTGTAATCACAAGAAGCATAATTAACTCTAGAAAAACCCATAAATTTATAAATTATTTTAATTTTTTAGAGGGGCACACCCTGCTATGTTCAGGAATTACTACTCATACTGTGATCAGGGGTAATTCTAAGTGCCATGGATTAAACCAGGTTCAGCCATACATAAGAGAAGTGCCTTCCCCACTGTACTTACTATCTCTCCAGCCCCCAAACTTACAAATTCTTCAACTCATAAGTACAGTATGCTAATTCAAGCTCTTTATGAAATCAAAATAACCTACTATAAGAAATCAAATTGTTCATCTCTGAACTCAAGGCTGTAAAAGAAAAAGCTAGTAGAGACATGGTACTGATATTTTTAAGCAAACTAAACTCAATATACTACAGGGAGATGATGCGTGTGTGTGTGTGTGTGTGTGTGTGTGTGTGTGTGTGTTTGTGTTTGTGGAAAGGGCAGGCAGAACCATGACAAAAGTTCTAACACTCAGCTCATTTTGAACCCCCCGCACATTTCCTTATATACAGCTAGAAATACAGATGGGATACCAACATTTAGAAGAAAATGTATTTTCTACCCTGTCTTGCCAGAATTAAACTTCAAATTTCCCAATCCACTCATATTTCTACCACACCCATGCAGAAATAACTTGCTTTCTCAATTCCTTGGCTCCAGAAAGTTAATAGATTGTGTCACAGAACTTTCCTGATATGGCTTAGCAGAAAATCATGCTACATTAAACTGGCTATTACTGCTATTTAGAAATATTCATTTCTGATTTCCCAGTGTATTTTTATATTAGTTTCTAGTAACTTCCATTTTTGCTTGTATATGGCCACTTCCTGTGATCCTGTGGTGGTCTGGGGCCTGTGTTGCTGGGGACTGGACTCAAGGCATTCATTCTACAGCCTAGGCATGTTCCCAACCATCTGAGCTATTTTATTTCCCTAGTCCCTTAATCATCAATGGTTTCTCTAGACCTACTTCACTTTTGCCAGAGTCTAGAGTCTACCTAATTTATAAGGTGATGACTGAATACTTGGATATCTTAACAATAAACCAACTGGTTTAAGAATAAATAAGATATTGTAAAACATGGCGAACCAAACCAAATTTGACTTTAAAAAACAAGTAAGAGCTGATGATAGAATTAATCAACACAAGCATAATTTTGAAAAAGTTTGGAGGGGGAATGTGGTCCCCCAGTCCTCACCAGGAGTGAACCTGAAGTACAGAGCCAGGAATAAGCCCTAAACAATACTGGGTGTAGCCATCAAACCAAAAATAAATAAAATAAATTATCCTTAAAATCCAAAAAATATCTAATACTAATTAAAGGACAAATTAGCAATTAGTTTAAATATTAAAAACAACTATAAAAAATCGGGCCTGGAGAGATAGCACAACGGCGTTTGCCTTGCAAGCAGCCGATCCAGGACCAAGGTGGTTGGTTCGAATCCCGGTGTCCCATATGGTCCCCCGTGCCTGCCAAGAGCTATTTCTGAGCAGACAGCCAGGAGTAACCCCTGAGCACCGCCAGGTGTGGCCCAAAAACCAAAAAAAAAACAAAAAAAAAAAACCAAAAAACCAAAAAAAAAAACCCAAAAAACAACTATAAAAAATAGATGTGCCTTCAATTAACATTCTAGGAACATATCAACCCTGCCTATCTCACTACACTAAAAGACTATAGAAAATTTGTGAATCTTGAAAAGTACGCCAAGCTGCTGAACTGCTCCAGATTGACTGGTTTCCACAGTGAGAGGTCCCCTGAAAACTCTAGGGCCTTCTTAAAATGTGGTTGGGGATAGTCCCCTCCCTGTCCAAAGGCCCAGCAGCCCCACCCACACCCAACATCCTTCAGAACAGAAATGGCTCAACTCCACAACTGAACCCATCAAGCCACCAAGCACAGCTCCTAGAATGACCCTTCCAAATTTCATACTCCTGACAGCCTACTAGGATCATAGGAAATTTAAATGGGCAAGTTGCCAAACTCACCAAATTCAGTGAGTTAACAAGTGTAGTTTTTAAGATAAAACCTAACTTCAGGGACCGGAGAGATAGCACAGCAGTGAGGCATTTGCCTTGCATGCAGAAGGACAGTGGTTCGAATTCTGGTGTCCCTGAGCATAGAGCCAGGAGTAGCTCCTGAGCGCTGCCGGGTGTGACCCAAAAACCAAAAAAAAAAAAAAAAAAACCCAAAACCCTAACTTCAAATGTAATCATGGTGCTTAAATAAAGATATTCTAGAAAAAAAAAAACAATAACCTAGAAAGGTATACTTGTCACAATGGCTTTAGAGTACGACTAAAATAAAACAATGATCACAAATTAATTTCTATTGATTTATCTTTTGATGATTCCATTTATCATTATATTGTAACAAACAATATGAAGTACATTTGTTTGTGTCTGCTAAGAGGGTAGGCTTGGAGTTGAGTAGGAAACTGGGGATACTGGTAGAAGAAAAATCACACTAGTGATGGAACACTGAATGCCCGAAGCAACTGTATTATGGACAACTTTGTAAATCACAGCAGTATAACAAAAATATACACAATTTTATAACTAAAATTACCATAAATGTATTTGCTAAAATAATATTGACATATGTTACATACCTCTTTAGACACATCTTGTTTCCATTCTTGTACAAGGGGCACTTTTACAAATTCATCCGCAGTGTTCTCTGTTTCCTGTTTAAAAAAAGAAAAGAAACAAAGACCAAATGACGGCCTACTTTCTTTCAAAAATGTTGTCTGAAGGGTACAAATAGCAACTATAATATTAATAAATCAAAAGCCCATAAAGGGCTCAGAGCTTTATTTTATTTTTATTTAATTATTTATTTTGGTTTTGGGGCCACACCTGGTGATGTTCCTGGTTTTCCTGGCTCTATGCTCAGAAATCACTCCTGGCTCGGGGGACCATATAGGACACCAGGATTGAACCCAGGTTTGTCCTGGACAGTCATGTGCAAGCCAAACGCCCTACCGCTGTGCTATCGCCCAGGTTTAGAGGTTTATACACTAATAGATGCTTTGACTTTTTATGACAAGTGGGACAATGCCTTTTACTAAGAATGTCAGCAATCAGCAATTTCTATTTTCTTCCTTAATAAGACATTTATATGTTCCTATTTTAACATAAAATTAAAATGAAGGTAACTATCAGGTACTATTTTTTTGGTCTTTTGACCACATCTGGTTCTACTCAGGGCTTACTCCTGGCTCTGCACTCAGGAATCACTTCTGGAGCATTCAGGAAACCATATAGGGGTACCAAGAGTCAAATCTGGGTTGGCTACATGCAAGGTAAATGCCCCTACCTGCTGTACTATTACCCTACCTGCTACACTATCTCTCCAGTTCCCTACCAGGTACTCTTGTAGCTTAAAAAGATGAAGAACTTAAGCAGAGGTGAATCAGAATTGTTATCCATATCAAAGTGTGTTATATAAAAAATTTATACTTTAATATATTTGTACATTGTTTTATTCTTTTATAATATATGCATATATTATATACTTTTATAAAATGTATAGCTTATACTTTTATTATTTCTATTTGTAATAAATGCACACTCAAGAGAATAGTTTTCTCAAACTCTACAAGATTTAAATAAAAGGAATCAAGACTTAAACTGGATGAAGACCCCAAAGAATAATAGATGAAAAAAATTGAACCCACCAAAAATACATATATATCTACGTATATATTTATATACACATACGTACATATATATATATATTTGGGAGGTTAGAGAAGGTAGAAGTGGATTCTGTATTACTGCTGGAAAAAATTTGGGTAAAACAAGACAAACATACATTTATAAATAGCACAATATTTTCTTCTTTCTGGGTAGTCTTTACATTTATAGAAGTATAGAAAGAAATTTGACATCACTACTGATCATGAGAAAAGAATCCACAATTTTGGTGCATATTTTAATTTGTTAGAACAAGGTAACTGTACGATTCTGACAAGGAGGTCAAGGATTTAAATATGTATTAAGGTATATTTAATCAAAATACAATCACAATAGGCTCCATGATAAAATTTCAGAAATTATTATATTCCTAAAGATTTGATGTACAAAACAAAATTATGCAGGACTTCCAATACTTTAACCTAGGAAGTTGTTCAATGATTTCAGAATTTGGGAGAAATCTAATACAAATTTCTTGAGGAAGATTATTTCATGATAGTTTAAATGTTGGATAAATCGCACATTCTAACGAAGTCCATGAGGGCTTAACATAATATGGCTCTCTATCTTTGACATCTACATTTCTGACTTCTCTCTCAGCACTCTTCCATTATTACAGTCTTGCCAACTGGTTGGTTCCTTACTACCCTAAGACTTAAGTGTCATCAGAAAAACCTTCAAACTAAACAAGGGAACAGACTGCTCAAGGAGACAAATCCTTGGCTTTTGATTATAGAAAAGCCTTCTCTGGCACCTTCAATTCCTTTAACTTTCCATCATAAACAACTACATTCTTTCTCTTCCAGATACGACCATCTGAAAAGACCTTGCTAACGTCTATTTTTTTTTTTGCCTCTTCCCTGCCTAAATAAAATGTAAGCTCAGTTTGAGCACAGGTTTTTATTCATTTTTAAATGGTTTTGCAGCCATAACCAGCAGTGTTCAGGGGGACAACATGCAGTGTAGGGAATGGATACTACATGCAAAGTATGTGTACCAGCCCATTGAGCCATTTCTCTGGCCCAGAAAGAGGGGTTTTGTTTATTCTTTCACTTTTATCCAGCATCAGAGTACCTGAAACAGGTAATCATTTTGTAAATAAATGCTGAATAATGTATGCTCTAAATTTTCTTCGATTAATTCAAATATTATTTTGTTTGCTTTGGGGCCACATTCTGGACTGACCAACCCTAATTGCAACTCTAGTTGCAACCCTAGTTGCAGTGCCAGAGACTGAATCTGGGTTTCCTGTGTGCAACACATATACAGAGCTTGTTGAGCTATTTATCTGGCCCTAACTCAAAAAATTTTTTTTATGTTTTTAGGCCACACCTAGCAGCTCTCAGGGGTTACTCCTGGCTCTGCGCTCAGAAATCAATCCTGGCAGGCTCGGGGGACCATATGGGATGCAGGGACTGAACTCAGATCAGCTGTGTGCAAGGCAATGCCTCACCCACTATTCTATCTCTCTGGCCCTATCCCCCTTTTTTCTTGCGTTTTGGACCATATCTGGTGTGGTGCTCACGGGTTACCACTGGCAGGCTCAGGGACCATAAGGAATATTGGGGGATCGAACTCAGGTCAGCCGTGTGAAGATAAATGCCTACCTGCTGTGCGATTGCTCCAACCCCCTCTCCCACCTCACCCCTTCTTTTTTTTTTTCGTAGCTCCAGGGCTGGAGAGACAATACAGGGGTTAAGTTGCCTTTATACAATTGACCCAGCTCTGATTCCTGAACATAGTCTGGAGTAAGTGCTGAGCACTGTCAGATGTATACCAAATCACACTCCTTTAAATATAGCTCTGACATATTGCTTTCAAGATCTTTTATCTCTTCTACTGTAAAGTAAATTTTACTACAATTTATTTTATTTATTTATTTATTGGGGGAATTCTCAAGGAGTTCTCAGGGGGTCCAGAAGCCACTTAGTCATGTGGTATTGCTCAGGCCCAGAAGTACTGGGGATATGACTGGGGTGGGAGATGGCATACATGCAGTGTCAGGATCTGGTAAATAAAAGGCAGTGTCCTAGCTCTATGATCTATCTTGCAGGTCTATCTTATAAATATTTTAATAAAATTCTGTTCATAAACTAAAAAGTAAACAAAGGCAGAGCCAGAGATATGCTGTCCCCCTAGTACCACCAGGAGCAACTTCTTAGTAGTAGCCCTTGAGCTCCACCAGGTTGTAGCCCAGAAACAAAACCAAAAAGCTTTTATTTAATAATAAAAAAATAAAACCGTTAGTCAAAGCCCATTATTAAGATAATCTTCACAAGAAAAGGGAGAGAGAATACTTGAACACTGATAATCATTAAGAACAGGCCAGGGAGTTAATACAGGAGGTAAGGGGCTTGACTTACCTGCACCTGCCCTTAGTTCACCCCCCCAGTACAACCTATGGTCGGTCACCTGAGCCACGAAGAGTCTGCATACTTCTGGATGTGGCCCATATACTTCTCCATACAGAAGGCTGGAGACAGTGCAGGGTTAAGGCACTTGCATGGCAAGTGGCTGACCCAAGTGTGATCCCCAGTACTGAATATGATCCCCTGAGCACTACCCGAAGTGACCCTGAACAGAATCAGATAGTAGCCCAAAATCATCCCTACCAAAAATAAACAGTTAAAGCACATTAAAGAAACATATCTGACTGTCCCATAAGTGAAGTATAGTTAACCAGTTAACTTCCAATAACCTCCAATAACTCATTAGTAGGAAAAACAGGCATATCACTATCACAGCATAGTTCAATAGATAATTTGCCTAAATTAACCAAAGGAAGAATGCACTTATAATTTCTATACCCCAATTTACTTTAATTAAATACTTACAAGGATCACAGATAAAACGTTCACTGACACTACATGAGAATGATTAGGCTATTTTATTTGTTTTTAACAAAATTCTCTTGGACTTTAAACATTTAAAAGATAATAACTTCCATAAAATTGTTCTTTAACCCCAAGTACCTATCAAAGGATATGATTTCTAGAGAAGTTAAGCAGAAGAACTCTTTTTGGGGGCCAGGGGGTGGGCCACAGCTGAGATTTACTTCCAGTTCTATGACGAGGGATCACTCGGGGTGTGGTTGGCTGTATAAAAGGCAAATGCCTTCTTTACCTGCTATACTAGCTCTCTGGCCCCATGAAAATATTTCTTATTAAAACCGTCCTTAGTGTGTGTGTGTGTGTGTGTATATATATATATATATATATATATATATATATAGCCATACACAGCCATATATATAGCCATATAAAGCCATATATCTATATATATACATCTATATAGCCATGTAGGAGTCTACCCGCCTTGATGTTTAAAGTTCAGGAGGTCCTTCCCCTCATTCTTCCTTTGGAAATAAAGCATCAGATGTCAACTATGTGTCTACAGGTAATCAACACCAATTACCATGTCAGTCAGTCATTTACAACCTTCTTCTGAAGATGGATTGCCCTACTAAAGTAAATCCCAGCTTCTCACTATTAGGCCATTTCTCTAATCTTGCTTATCACAACTTCAGAAATACACTTTCTTGGGGCCAGAGCGGTAGTGCAGTGGTAGGGGCATTTGACTTGCATGTGGCTGATCCAGGACGAACCTTGGTTTGATCCCAGGTGTCCCATATGGTCCCCCAAGCCAGGAGTAATTTCTGAGCGCATAGCCACGAGTAACCCCTGAGTGTCACCAGGTGTGTCCCAAAAAACCCCCCAAAATACACTTTCTTAAAAGGTATATGGCAGATCCTTCAATTTCTAGCAATTCATACCACTGTTTCCTTCCATCTGTGCTGCATAGTAGACAGCTAATTGTAACCTCCTGGCAGTACTCAGTATAAAGATTTGAGCTTCTTCATTTTAATCATTTTGTAATTATAAAAAGTTACCAGTTTTACAAACTGCATTAAAATGATCTATATTCAATTAACTCTTAATTTTTATGATTAAAACATTATGATCTCTTTCCTACACACTCTCCCATCACTTATCTTTTGTTTATTCCCTGACACGCCTCCTAAAATATCTCTGGAGAACACAGCTGCAACAACAACAAAGTAACTTTTTTTTTGGGGGGGGGGGCCACACCTGGGGTATTGAGGGGTCACACTTAGCTCTGCACTCAAAAATTTACTCTTGGCAGTGCTCCTGGAGCCAAATGGGATGCTGAAGATTGAATCCCAGTTGGCTGTGTGCAATACAAGCACCCTAACCTTAAAAAAAGCAGTAATTTTCTAAATGTCTTATTTCAAAAACTTAAAAGATGAAGTTCTTAATCTAATACTCTAGATTAAGTTCTGACTTATGTATCACTATAATATTTGTGACAGTTACAAAAAATCTCTTTTTTTGTGGTTTTTGGGTCACACCCGGCAGTGCTCAGGGGTTATTCCTGGCTTCAGGCTCAGAAATTGCTCCTGGCAGGCATGGGGGACCATATGGGGCACCAAGATTCGAACCGATGACCACCTGCATGAAAGGCCTTACCTCCATGCTATCTCTCCAGCCCCAACAAATGAATCTTTTTATGTTCTCAGAGATTTCTACATCTTAAAGATCAATTAGTCCATACTATTTGTTCCCAAATTTTACCAATCTACTTATGTAAATCTGTCAAATTTCAAGAAAAGTTCTACCTCTCTGTCACTTTTCTCTGCTGTTCCAGTTACAGTGGTCTTATGGTTCTATTGTGGCTCTGTTACACCTCCCACTCCGTGTACACCTGTGGTCTTACAAAAATCAATATCTCATGCATTATCTTTTTTCTCATATATTATCTTTTCATAAAAGTATTTGTTCAGTGAGACTGAAAAATCATAAAAAATGATGACTATGTAAGAATTTTATTTGGACTGATTAATATATCAACAATATGCTGTCATATGTAATCCAATGGTCTGAGTTAATCCATATATACACAAACATATGCATGTACATACTTTACATATGTACTAAACTACAAAAAGGAATAACCCATAGATTCATGCAAAAGCACGGACAGATCCCTATCCTTTCAGAAGATCTCAACAGTCACATACTGTATGAATCCATGTATAGACAAACTAAAGAGGCAAAATTATAGAAATGAGACAGACCAGTGCTTGTCTAGGATTAGGAATAATGTGGGCGAGGTGGCAAGTATGAAATTTATAGCAGAGGGGAGATCTCTGTGCTGAAGAAACAGATCTGCCTTTTGATAGTGAAGCAGGGTACACAAATATACATATGTAAAGAAAGACAAAGTGATACAGTCACATTGTACTCATATCAAATTCCTAGTTTTGATACACAGCTCAGGGGAACAGAAATGAAGTATACATAGGACTTCTCTGCACTGTCTTAGCTTTCTGAGAATCTATATTTATTTCAAAATAAAAGGAGGGGCCGGAGAGATAGCATGAAGGTAAGGCATTTGCCTTGCATGCAGAGGGATGGTGGTTCGAATCCCAGCAACCCATATGGTCCCCCGAGCCTGCCAGGAGCAATTTCTGAGCCAGGAGTAACCCTTGAGCACTGCTGGATGTGACCCAAAAACCAAACCGAACCAAACCAAACAAAAAAAAAACACCAAAATAAAAGGAAAAAAATACAACCCCACAATTTTAAGTAAGTAAATGTTATACTTTTATTCACGCTGAGGACAATTTATAATTACTGAGATAAATAAATCTCTAAAATCTATTTGCTATACACCTAAAAATATTTTACAGATGGGGTTAGAAATAGTTAAGGTGATTACTCTGCATGTGACAGACTCTAGTTTAATCCCTGGCACCACATGATCCCCCAGATTAATCCCCAAACCCCAAACCAAAAGTATCTCACAGCTAAGTAGTTATTCAAACCTGTGAGCATAATCACCAATTATTTCTAAATAGAGGGACTGAGAAGTGAAGGATATGGGATAGGAAATAAATTACATTTTCAACTATCTATACACCATGTCCATGCATTACTTTAAAATTGTATTTTTAAGACCAGAGAGAAAGTACAAGGAATTAGGCATATGTCTTGCATGCAGCCAGCTCCAGTTTGATTATGACACTACATTTGAGTCTTCAGCACAGAGTCAAGAGTAAGCCCTGAGTACAGATGGGTGGGGCTCACCCCTATTTTGCTTTCATTATACACTGAGTAAAAAATTTTCTGCAGTGTCAGGGATGAAGCTGGGTCTCACATTCAAGGCCAATGTTCTACCATTGAGCTACATCCCTGTCCCTAAAAGAATCCTTAGAAAATTTAAGGAGAAGAACATTATGATAGAACCTTCCATAAACACTCAGTTTAAGAAAAAGAACACTGTTCCCAAAAGTTTCAAGCTTCAAATAACACTCCCCATTTCCTTTACATTCTCTACCCTTCAGAGATGACTGAACTTTATCATTCCCTTGCTGTTCTTTATAGTTTTACTAAGCTTGAATTCCTAAACAATATACTATTTATTTGCATGTTTTGAACTTAATATAAATGCAATCTTAATGCATGTAGTTTTCTGTGACTTATTTTTACTTCTCAACACTATGATGCTGAAACTCATCTATTGTATTGTATATAAATAATTTATAAATAATGTATTCATTTGAACTGCTGTAGAATATTCCATATGAATATACCATCATGTATTTAAAAGATCAAAATTCAATGTGTATAGATAGAAGATAGGGACTCTGGAACTGAAAATAAATAGAGCACGTTTGAATTTAAAAGTATATATACTGATATATACACATACATACTATATTTGATAGAACAAGTTCTGTGTGTTAATATTAATGTACCTAAAAAGGCTAGAGTGGAATAATGTATCAACAACCAACTATTTTCTTGGATATAAGTCTGAGATCGATGGTTTTATATACTGATGACACAAATAAATGTGCCCATAAAAAATATCAAGAGTTCAGAATTCTCCCATCTTTTGTTATGAAAATACTACCTTTTTTCAATTAAACACACACAAAGTATGCTATTTTTGTTCTAGATACTACCAACGAAATAAAAATCAGTAGAAATTTTTAAAACTTTTTCTTGTAGCACAGTACAGTATTAAAAAATAGGTATTTCTAGAGCGTCTAACCATATCACGTAAGATTAAATGACAATTCAGAAAAAATAAAGAAATAGAAAAAATAGAATTATATAGAGAAAAATAAATGAAAAATATACAGGATTTATATGAGTAGATATGTAACTTTCAGAAAACACAACTTACGTTTGATGTTGAAATTCCAACCTTTCCTGGAGACCTGTTTAGAAATAGAAGTAGGTATTGAATAGTGAGCGTGAGAATGGAAAAACTTCTATATACTTTAAAGATAATCCCACATTAAAAAAGGTATATAATTTGGGGTTAAAAAACTCTTCTTGGGGGCCGGAGAAATAGCATGGAAGTAGGGCATTTGCCTTGCATGCAGAAGGACAGTGGTTCAAATCCCGGCATCCCATATGGTCCCCTGTGCTTGCCAGGGGTGATTTCTGAGTATGGAGCCAGGAGTAACTCCTGAGCGCTGCCGGGTGTGAACCAAAAACCAAAACCAAAACCAAAACCAAAACCAAAACAAAACAAAAAACCAAAACAAAACAAAAAACCTCTTCTTGGCATCTAAAAATACAGAAAACATTAAAAACTGACAAGAAAACTAAGGTGACTCATAACCTTACCACTTAGAGATTTGAGCATATTATCTTTTGTTCCCCCCCACATATGTATACACACATACATATATAAATAAAACACTATAAGCATCTCTGTAAATGTGTGCTTCTCCATGGTAAATTTCTTTAAAATTAATTTCTCTAGAAGCAGAATTATAGATCAGGGGCTGGAGCAATAGTACAGTGGTAGGGCATTTGCCTTGCACGCGGCTGCCCAGGATGAACCTCAGTTTGATGTCTGGTGTCCCATAGGTCCCCCAAAGACAAGAACAATTTCTGAGCGCATAGTCAGGAATAACCCCTGAGAGTCATTGGATATGGCCCCCAAACAAACAAATAAACAAAAAAAGAATTAACGATCAAAAGAACACTCTTCCAATATTCTGAAAAACTTTCAAATTGACTTCTAGAACAAGAGTAATAGTTTACATTTCCACTGCCACAGGCCCTATTTCTTAATTCCACTGCCCCAGATTAGTGTTATGAATTTGATAGACAAAGTACCTCACTTTTGTCACAATTTGATTTGTAACATGGATATAATTTTTATTGCATTAGAATTTATATGTTGTTTTGAAGAGAGA
Organism: Suncus etruscus; assembly: GCF_024139225.1. Taxonomy (NCBI): domain Eukaryota; kingdom Metazoa; phylum Chordata; class Mammalia; order Eulipotyphla; family Soricidae; genus Suncus; species Suncus etruscus. Next base: position 119,247,467 of record NC_064868.1, read on the forward strand.
GAACCATTTTTGTTCCAAGATTCTATCTTAAAAGCCTCTACTCTTTAAAGAGAAACTAAGATACAGTAATTTTTTTTGTTTTTTTGGGTAACACCAGACATAACTCAGGGGTTACTCCTGGCTCTGTGCTCAGAAAAGCTCCTGGGAGCCAGAGAGATAGTATGGAGGTAGGGTGTTTGTCTTGTATACAGAAGGATGGTGGTTCAAATCCCAGCATCCCATATGGTCCCCTGAGCTGCCAGCAGTGGTTTCTGAGTGTAGAGCCAGGAATAACCTCTGAGCACTGCCGGGTATGACCCAAAAAACAAAAAACAAAAACACACACAAAGAAAGAAAAGAATCTGGTAGGCTGGGGACCATATGGAATACCAGGAATCGACCCAGGGTCCATCCTGGGTTGTCCATGTGCAAGGCAAACACCCTATCACTGTGCCATTGCTCCATCCCCAAGATACAGTCATTTTTAGGTGACTTTTCACCATTATTTTAACACCCCCCATTTCTTTTTCAAATTTTTACAGTTTAATCCCTGATCCAAAATATGAGCAGTAGGAAACTTGCCTTGGTATGTTTGATCTTGGTTGAATACAAGGCATACTATATGCTGCCTCAATTCCCACTAGGTGTGACACCTGAGTGCAAAGCTAGGAGTAAGCCCTGAGCACCTCTGGATATGGCCCAAAATTTAAATCTGTCTATAAAAGAGAGAGACATCCTGATAGAGACCTCTCCTTAAGGAAGTATATGTTAGTAAACAGAGCATACTATATTGCTTATATTACAAACATGTAGTATATACTCTATCTTATGCAGAAAGAAACAGTTGTAAATGATTAATATGCTATTCCCAATCTATATTTCTGGGGGGCCTAGGTCTCCCAAACAATGCTCATGGGATCCAGGGAAAACTACCAGTAATACTTGGCTAAGCTGGCTGGAAGTTTCAATGCTCAAGAAAGCAATATGATGGCAGTCAAGCCTAGAAATGATGGGGACCTCTGACACCTCATGAGGCAGTCCTGGGGTCTTCAGGGCTATATTTATATTCTCAGTGATGCCTGCGGAAGGGGAAGATATGCATTGCCAAGGATCAAATTCATAGTCCCATACATGCAAGGTATGTGCTCCAACCCTTTAAGTTCTATCTCTCAAGTTCCCTAAACTTTTCTTTTTAAAAATTTAATTTGGGCAGAAAGAATACAGTAGGCTTGCACAAGGCTAACCCAGGTTTGATCCCTGGTACCATATATGGTCTTCTGAGCACCATCAAGAGTGATCATTAAGCACATATAGTCAGAAGTAAGTCCCAAGAGTTCAGAATGGGGTGGGCTGCATGCAACACAAGCACCTAACATCTTTGAGCCCAATTAACATCACCAGTATCTGGTACACAGTAGGTTTGATATGTAACAGAGAGCCAGCCCCTTTATTCAATCAACATTTATGACATGCTTACTATTATTAAGCACCAGGGATACAAAGATAAACAAGACTTGGGCTGGAGAGATAGTATAGCAGTTAGTGTCTTGCTTTGCACAAGGCCAACCCGGGTTTGATCCCTGGCATCCCATTTAATTTCCTGAGTACCTGAGCTAGGATAAACAGAAAAAGATGAGTAAGTCTCAATTCTAGGCACTCCAGAATGGAGTCAGAATCCCTGACTTGAAGCATCTAAGATCTACAATTACTACATGCAGCACTCTCATTCTCTCTCTCAAGTAACAATACTTCATTTAGAAAATACAAGTCTAGTTTGGGGTTTAGTTTTTAGTTTAGAAAATACAATTCTAGTTTAGTTTAAAACTGGCTAAATTAAACAAAAAGATAAAATAATGCTAATCCATGTAATTTCACACCTGGAGAATAGCTTCGTGTTAAGGTAGAGAGATAGTAATGGGGGTTAAGGCATTTGTGCTGCATGCCAATGACCCAAGTTCAATACATATGATCTCCAAGCACCAATAGGAGCCAATCCTGAGCACAGAGCCAGGAATAATCCCTGAGCACCGCTGGGTATGCCTCCCAAACCTAATTTCCACCAAAAGTATAATGCTAACAAGGGAAATTTTCCAGAAAGAAAAACTTCACAGTCCCAAATGCTTTGATTCTTTGGCAAATGTATCACTGCACTATAACAAAATACATTTATGTAGGGTTGATCAGAATTAATGCTATTTCTTAAAAAGATTGCACAAAAGGGTTGAAATGGTATCTCACATGACTTCTATGCAGAAGCCTTTGGTTCTAACTTTGGTACCACATGGTATGTCCCTCCACCCCAAAAGCACCTGGCTGAGAATAGGCCCTGAGCACCTCTGGAGGAGGCCTAAAAAAAGATAAAGTATGTAAAAACAATACAAGTGCTATGAAGACAATAAAAATGTTTAAAATAACAACAACAACAACACCCTCATAATGGCTGAACTGCCATGTGGCAGATATACTAGCAGTTATCAGGAAAGAAAATTATCATCTACCATAAAAGCATAGCAGTAAGAGATGTGAGTTTTTTGACTGTTATTTTGATTGAAAATCAGTGGCTTACAATGTTATTAGTAATGATTTGTCATGCACAGAATTCTAACACCACACCTATCACCAGTGTACTCCCGCCCTCTCTCAAGGACCATAACACCTCTCCCTTCCACACCACCTCACTACAGAAGAGTGTATATCAGTTCTTCCATCACATTGCTTTTGGGTCTTTGGTGCTACCACACTGTATTTATTTTTTAAAAGTGCAATTGCGGTCAAGGGAAGTGCTCAGACCTCTTGGCTTGCATTTGTGAGGTTCTAGGTTTGATCAGCAGCAGTAGAAACAAAAACAAACCCAAAATGTGAGCCTCATATATATAGTAGAGTAGGGAAGAAAACCTACCTTCCAGTGAAAACCACTTTGAAGTATCTGAGCAGGATTTCCAGATTTCAGTCAAAATAAAACAAGCAAAGAAAAAAACAAAAGGTAGTCACATTTCTCTTTTGCATGTAACTGGTCATTAAGAGCACTCTCTGGCCCTTGAATCAGAGGATCTAAGGCCGTGCTGACACACATATAAACATGCCATATTGATTCTGGTGATAGCTGACCTAGGGCTGGGTATAGAAACTAAAAAGAGCAATTGATTGCTTTGAGAATCAAAGAGAAACAGTAAAAAAAATCTACTTTTAACAAAAATGATCCTCGCTTGAATATGGTTTCTACTTTTTACTATTTCAGATCTTTGTCAAATAATTTAATTCTCCAAACTTCAATTGTTTCCTCTATAAAAGGACTGCCATGAGGATTAAGAAAATGGACACATGAGGAGCACATAGTAAGTGATCGTTCCGTGAGCAGCATTGAATTACCCCACTAAAAGTCATAGAACTTCACCAAATCTCGCCAAGGCATTTTTGGCAAGAAACATTTCAGAAGTTTCTCTTTAAATGCCAAACTTCTGAAAATATTTTATTTCTGAATTTTAAATAAACCAAACAGGGGCCAAAGAGTACTGGGATTAAGGTGCTTGCCTGACATCCAACTGACCCTGGCTTGAATTCCATGACTCCCCCAGGTTCCTCCCCCACCCAAGAGCACCCCCAGAGAGTCATTTCTGAGCACAGAGCCAGGAATAGCCCTGAGCATTACTGGGTATGGTCCACCCCCTTCCAAATAATTGATACAAATAAGTCAAGCAATTAATCTCTCTCTTGAATATGCTTTCCTAATTTTTTCTGGGATTTTTTTTGAGGGGATGCACAGTCGCAATGTTGAGGAATTTTGACTGGCAAGGGTCAGGGGCACTTAGGAGATACCAGGAATCAGACCTGGATTGGTTGCAGTCAAGGCAAGCATTGTACTTGTTGTATGCTGTAATATAGGTCCAGCTCCAAATATTTATTTATGTATTTTGGTTTTTGGGCTAGTCTTTCCTGCTCTCATCTCTATTGTCTTTGGGTATTATTATTTAAGTGCCAAGATCTTTGCTTCCTAAACTGGGTGGCAAAGTTGTGTAACTTTAAAAGTTTGCTTTATTCAATGGGGTTGGAGAGTAATTTAACATATTCTTGGTTGTTTGGTTAAATAGGTAGTATTTGGGCCACACCTGGTGACACTCAGGGGTTACTCCTGGCTCCGCACTCAGAAATCGCTCCTGGCTTGGGGGACCATATGGGACATCTGGGATTGAACCCAGGTCCGTCCTGGGAAGTTGTGTGTGAGGCAAACGTCCTACCATTGTTCTACTGGTTTGGCCCCTAGTAAAATACTTTTTAAAAAAGATAAAAGTTTGCTTTAAAATTAATTTGATTTATTATATATAAATGCTTGGTTTATATACCTAATAATTTTATAAACTTAAATACCCAGGGTCACCTGAAAATTCACAGTCAGAAGGGGGTTATGAATGGGAAACATTAAGAAGCCCTATCTACCTTACATTATCATTCTAGGAATGCCCAGAATTTTACAGTTTTGTTTCCTTGCTTGCTCTAAGTGGTCTCATCTAACAGTTGGCCATATGCCTGCCCTTAAAAGCTTTCCTCTCCATATCCTTTCACTTTTTGCTTTTAATCCATACTGATCTGCAAAGTAAGTTTTTTTGGTGCCCCCCCCCCCCCAGTTTGTTTGCTTTTTTTTAAAGGTAAAGGTTAGAGAGATAGAACAAGGATTAAGGAGCTTGCCTTGCATGCATCTGACCAGATCTGATCAACACAACAGAGGGTTTCCTGAGCAATACCAGGAGTAATTCCTGATCGGAGTCAGAAATAAGCCCTAAGCACTGCCAGCTATAGCCCCGAAACAACAACAAAAAAAGGAACTCTAAGAAAACAAAATTTTAGATATTATGAGTGAGAGTATTTCTGATGAGAATGTCTGTAAATGACGACTTTATCATGGCTTTTGTGGCACTTCTGGTTGAGAGGCTGTTCAAATGACTATTTTTTTCTTTGTACTTGCACTGAAAAATTATTGCTAATAAAGAAGTACCCTAAACGACAAAATCCAAAGATGGACATAATATTGAAAATAGCAAGATAATAAGGGAACTTATATACAAAAGAAAGCTCTTCAGATATACAAATCTACCAAATGAGTCTCTAAGAACCAGAAGAATATAGAAGGATATAGTACAAAAACTCCCCAATTTTAAGAAACCATACAGAGCTTCATGGGCAGGCAGCAGAAATTCAGTCTTAAAACCAGTTTTGCAAGAAGCATTGAAAGAGCTTCCCTAAAGAGTAGGATCAACTTCCCAACAGGTGGCATTAGTACGGTACTCACGAATGGTGCATATGGCTCCTCTACCAGATTAGAAAAGATTAAAAATAAATAGCAACTAAGCACCATAAATTGACTCATTGATTTATTTTATGATAAATCTACTTGTCATTCAAGTTTTATTGTACCAACAGTATGAAATAAACTCGTTTTATGCATGTGAAGAGCGACAGGTTGGGATGAAACCAGCAGAGGGAAGAGACAGTTGTGGTGGAATTGGTGTTGGAAAATTTTATGCCTGAAACAACTCTATTATGAACTTTGTAAATCATGGTGTTTCAATAAACACCACTTAAAAAAAGAGAAACCCACTTAACCACTTACAAGGGTATGATCTGTTTACTATGATACTTATTTCTGAATCCAGTAAAATTTTTTGATAACAGCCCTATACACTTTCACAATGACTTATGTCTCAGCATTTAAGAGGCCAAAAAGGACGTGCAGCTTTGATGATCAAGTCTCTATCACGTATAAATTGGTTTACAATTATGTGTTTGGATTTCACTTAAATGGTCAATCTAGTTAATTTATTTTAGTTTTGGGACTACACTTGGTGATGTTCAGGTGTTACTCCTGACTCTGCACTTAAGAATCACTACTGGCAGGCTCGGAGGACATTATGGAATGCAAGGGATTGAACCTGGGTCGGCTGAGTGCAGGGCTGTATATTTAAAATGAGATCTTTGGAGAATAATATATCTACATATGCGTATACACACATATAGACAGTTATTGGGGAAAAAAGGAAGAAGAACCCCAACAGAGAGAAGGTTGAGCATATGCTTTGCATGCAGAAGGCTGGTTTGATGTCCAACACCAGATGGTCTCCTGGGCATTTTCAGAAGTGTCCTGAGCACAGAATCATGGAAAAAAGAAAATGTCCACAAAATAAGTGAGGTGTCACTAATTTTCAGGATCCCAGGACAACCTCTCAATTCCTGTTAACTTATTTCTCCAACTTCAAAGCAGAAATATAACACACTGTACTATTGCCAAGAGATTATCTGTCAAAAGAAAGCAGTTATTCATGTTCAGATTTCGGAATGGGCAACATGGGGGACTAAAGGTCACAAATACTAAGTTCTTACTCCTGACTTTCCTGCCCAACCAGCTGCAAGACCAAACAAGGACTTCTTGTTTGCTTTGAGTCACACCTAGGGATACTCAGCAGCTAGTCCCAGCTAGGTGTTTGGGGATGGGACTTTATTCAGGTGGGGGTCAATCTTGACAGTGCTCCAGGGTCATGCACTGCATGTACCACCCAGGAACTAAACCTGGAGCTCCTATATGCACAGCACAATACAGCATAACACATGCTCTGGCCATTTGAATTGTATCTCTGTGGACCTAAAGCAAGAAGATTTTGTTGTTTTATTTTGGGCCACACTTAGTAGTGGTCGGGTAATGCTAGAGGGACCACACAGTTCTGGGATTAAATTGGGCCTATCTCCATGCCAAACACAATTGAGCTATCTTTCTACCTTCAGCAAGGGTTTTAAGTGTTCAGCACTATTTCTCAAGATTTACTCCTTGACTTGAAAAAAGGAAAATATCTTATAACTGTATGCTGATGGATATTAAGTAGACATACTGATCGTGAATTATTTCAGAGTATATATAGAAATCATTTCACAGTACATACAGAAATAATCATATATTGTACCTTAAATATAAGTGTGAGAGACTTGTAATTCACATGGGTCTCAATAAATATTATTAAAAAAAGAAATTATCATATACCTGAGATGTCATATGCCTACTTTAAATAAAACATAAATTTATCTTGTTAAATATTTTAGAAGCATTTGGAATGAATGTGTATCTGTATGTCAACTGACCAACTAGTTCATATAATAGCTAAATTTAACTTAAGTTTTTGTCAATTTACTTTATTAAGAGAAGAATGAAATTGTTGACTGTAATAAAAGAAGGTCTGGGGGTAATAAAAAGGAGATTTAATATTAGGAAAATTTAAGAACCTTGTTAGTTTGCAAGTAATGATGTATGTAATTATATACAACTTACAACAGATTTTCCTTAAATTGAATGTATGCCATAGAAAATATGAACTAACCTCACCAGTTCACACAGATCTATAAATATCCAGTAATGCTTTGATATGTCTAGTTAACTAGAAAAAAAGAAAAATATGTCAGGGGCTGGAGCAATAGCACAGTGGTAGGGTATTTGCCTTGCACACTGTTGCCCAGGACGGACCTCGGTTCCATCTCCAGCATCCCATATGGTCCCACAAGTCAGAAGCTATTTCTGAGCACACACCCAGAAGTAATCCAAGCATCACCAGCTGTGGCCCCAAAACCAAAAAGAAAGAAAGAAAGAAAAATATTTCAGGGGCCATGAATGTGGTTCAACAGTAAAGCAAATTACACACAAAATTTTTTTAAATATTTCTTCAAATTTTTCAGTAGATACTAAAGAGAACAAATTAGATTCTTCCTTTTCACATGGGTAAGGCCAGAAATTTGTCCCAGAAAATGTCTATGTAAAATAATTTTATTAGGATTTTCTTTATTAGTATACAATTATAATAGCAATTATAATATTATTTTTATAATACTACACACAAGTAAAAGATACTTAAGAAATCGCAAGTTTTTCTTAAAGTTAGGCCACAAGGATGGCTCCAAGGACTAAATGAAGCTTAAGCTTTACAGATGAGAGCCCTGGGTTAGGTCTCCCAGCAATAGAAAGTCCCCAGAGTGCCTCCCCAAAGTGCCATTCTATAGCACATCTAAGTAACAAATAAACCTATTTAAGAACTGGTGGTATGATTCCCACTTTAAGTTAATCTTTGACACAATTAAAAAACCTAGCAGCAAATCTTAAATAATAAATTAGCTACTATTATTCTTAATGATGAATTACTGAAAGCATTCCCACAGAGATCAGACAGAAGATAAAAATGATGTCCACTGTCTCCACTCTTAATTAATATTAGAAGTCCTAGCAACAGCAGTCAGGTAAAAGAAGGAAATCAAAGGGATCCAAACTAGAAAAGAGGAACTCAAACAATTTCTATTTGCAGATGACATGATAATATACACTGAAGACTCTAAAAAGCTACAAAAAAGCTCCTAGAAACAGTAAACCAATACAGGAAGTGACAGGCTACAAACTCAACACACAAATAATGACTCAGGAGAGGAAGATCAAGGAGTCTATCCCATTTAGAATAGTGTCCAAAGCCATCAAGTATCGAGGAACCAATTTAGTACAAGAGGTGAGAGACCTATACCACGAAAACTCCAAAACAAGTAAGGAAGAAATTGAACAAGACCTAAGGAAATGGAAAAACTTATGCTCATGGACATTAAAATGACCATCTTACCTTCATTACTATATAGATTCAAGGCAATCCCTATCCAAATTCAGACAACATTCTTTAGGACTTAATTTGTGTGGAACTGTAAAAGATCCCGATAAGCCAAAGCCATACTGCAAAACAACGAATTGGGAGGATTCACATTACCTAACTTGAAGCTGTACTACAGAGCCATAGTGATCAAAACAGCATGATATTGGAAGACAGACTTTCAAACCAGTGGATCATAATGGAATATTCAACCCCCAAGTATATGGTAAATTAATCTTTGACAAAGGAGTCGAGAACAAGAAATGGAATAAAGACAGCCTCTTCAACAAATGGTGCTGGGATAATTGGATAACCATGTGTAAGAAATTAAAGATCAATCCATATCTCACCTTACACAAAAGTTAATTCAGAGTGGATCAAAGACCTTGAGATCAGACCTGAATCCATAAAGTACAGAGTAAAACATTGGAAGAACACTCAAAGACTTAGATTTAAATGGAGTCTTCAATAATAGTATGCCAATGGCAAGGGCTATAGAATCAAATCTGAACAAACGAGACTGTATCAAACTAAAAAGTTTCTGTATGGCAAAAGAAACACAGACTAAAACTAAAATACAGCTGAATGGGAGAAAACAAACTGCACTCAACACATCAGATAAAAGGTTGATATCTAGGCTATATGAAGTACTTACAAAATTAAATGCCCCAAAATCTAAAACTATTAAAAATGAGGAAAATAAATGAATAGATACTTCTCTGAGGACGATCAACAGATGGCCAATAGACACATGAAAAATTGCTCATAGTCACTTATCATTAGTAAATTCAACACCAGACAATAAGATGTCATCTTACAGTGAGGAAGGTACATATCAAAGATATTAGGAACAGGGGCTGGAGTGATAGCACAGTGGGTAGGGTGTTTGCCTTGCATGTGGCTGACCCGGGTTCAATCTCCAACATTCTATATGGTCCCCTGTGCTTGCCAGGAGTGTTTTCAGAGCACAGAGCCAGGAGTAACCCCTGAGCAACACTGGGGGTTGTCAACAACACTTTAGGCCCCATAGTGAGGAGAAAAAAAGAAACTGGGTGGAGGAGAAGGACAAATAAGAAAGGGTGGTGGATAGGGGCCAAGGAGTCTCAGGTGCACTAGTGATGTTAAGAAAGGACAGAACTAAATATCTAAGCCAGAGTCAACAACAACAGAATCATGAGAACCAAACTTTAACAACCAAAATTAAAATCCTGCCTATTATGCTGGCAGGCTGGGGTGGGGAGAAGAGGGTGTGGTGGTGGCATGGGGTGGACTCTGGGAATATTGGTGGAAGGAGGTTGACACTGGTGGTGGGATTGGTCCTGAAACTTGGTAGGTATAAAACACAACTATAAATAACTTTGTAAACTACAACCGTTTAAATTAAAATATTAAAAATTGCTACTAATACAGGTGAACAAAATATACCCTTTTATTTTTAAATATCTTTTATTTGTTTGCTTTTTGGGCCACACCTGGTGACACTCAGGGGTTACTCCTGGCTATGCCTCAGAAATTGCTCCTGGCTTGGGGGGACCATATGGGATGCTGGGGGATTGAACTGAGGTCCGATCTAGGTTAGCACATGCAGGGCAAACACCCTACTGCTTGCACCACCACTCTGGCCCCTTTAAATATTATCTTTTAAAAAAATAAATATCATCTTTTAAATGTCTAATGTACCTGACTACCTAACAGCAAAAGACAAAAATCCTAAAATATTTATAGAAATAAATATATTTGCAGAAGGTAGGAAAGGGCCAGCAGATATAATACAGTGGGTAAGGCACTGGCTGACCTGGCTTTGATTCACGGCATCCCTATGATTTCACAAGCCCCTCCAAAAGTAATCCCTGAGCACAGATGCAGGAATAAGCTATGAGTACTGTTGGGCATGAAACAAAACTGAAAATAAATAAATAAATAGGGGCTGTATGATAGTACAGTGTGTCAAGCATTTGCCTTGCATGTAGCCAACCAAGGTTTGATCCCTGGCACCACATATGGTCCTCTGAGCAAGGACCAAGGAGTGATCCTGAGCTGAGTCAGAAGTAACCTGGGCACTACTGAGATCATTCCAAAACTAAAATATTTACTTAAAAATCAGTATATCTTTAATTTTGCGCCATCATTTCTGAAACGGAAGACAATGCTTATCAGTGGCACTATTATTTAATAAGTAAGTAAAAAAAATACTTCTCTTTCCTTCTCTTTTATGGCCATAATCTGAGATGCCTGGGAAGCCAGAATGAAAGGGTTAAATCTGGGGCTACAGCATACAAAACATGAACAAGCAATTTCTGAAACAGCTTCCAAATTAAAAAAAAATGTATTTACATTCTAATTTTAAAAACTCCACATATACTGCAGTTCGAATAGTAAAACTAATTTAAGGGCCCCATTTAGGATATGAATATAAAAGTAATTTTCAATTAGTACATGAGCAATTTTTAATACAGACCCCAATTTCTATAAGAAAGTTATTTTCAGAGCTCAATATTAGATGAATGCTTTGCCTGCATAATAAAGGTCCTAGACTTGGTCCTTGGCTGGCACACATGACAAAGGAAAAGGTTATTTTCATGTATTCATTATGTTAAGTTTATACTACGCTCATATTTGAATGCAAGATAATGTGTGGCTTGCTTTCTTCAATCCCTTTTAGCAGTTTAGTTATGTTTTTCTTTTGTACCCAGTGTAGTTTTCAATTCAGTATCAATGCATTTCAGTGTCAGCCCTTTAAGATTCCTTATTTTGAGTAGGGCTTCAAAATGTTGCTCTGTCAATTCTGCAGGATAGAACAGTTGTTTTTGTTTTGTAAACTCGGATTTGAAACACTGATAACCTTTAGATAGTTGAAGCAAAATGTTAATAAAGTTAATGACTGAAATGTATGCTACCAGTCACTGGGATTTTGATCTTACAACAATATGAAAATATACCTACAGTTGCCCCACAAGTTTCCATAGAAAGCAAAAAGTCAGATCTTTTATGAACTCTGACAAAATAATAATACGATCAATATTGTTTAAGAAATAGTGTAAATGTCAGCAACACATTTTATTAATCCTCTTAGATAACTCCACTTTGGAACTTGAAACCTGTCTAATACAATGCCAAAAACAGTATTTATTTTGAATAAAGACCAATCTAACAGGAAACACTTGTTTCTCTTAAATACAGCAGCAGGATGTGTTTAAGAGTTTTTGATGCAACAGAACTCTGTTTTCTGTCATAGGTTTTAGAAGTGAGCACATTACCAGTTGATATTACCTAGAGTTAATGAAATTTACAGCATTTCTTTTCAAAGTTCTACAATTTTTAAAAAAATGTGACTATTTAAATATCATGGTTACAAGTTTGTATATAACACACAGTTGGATATTTTTCACAACTGCAAACTTCTTCATGATTGAATTTCAGTCATACAATGTACAAGGTCCTTCACTAGTACACATTTCCTGCCACCAAAGTCTCCAGTTTCTCTCTCATCCTCTCTCCTGCCTGCCACTGTGAGAGACATTTTTCTTCTTCTCTTTCTCTCTCTTCCTCCCTTCCTTTTTTTCCCTTTAAGACATTGTGCTTTGCAATAATGTTGAAGGGGTACCATGCCAGCCACTTTATCCCCTTTCAGCATCCAGTTATTGACCAGTGAGAACATTTCAACTATCATTGTTATAGTGATCCCTTCTTTGCCCTAACTGCACTCTCCCACTATTTGTGGCAAGCTTCCTACCATGGACTCGTCCTCCTGGCCCTTGTCTCTACTGTCTTTGGATACTATTACCATATTTATTATCTTATATTTTATATTCCACAAATGAGTATAATCATTCTATATGTATCTGATTTATTACACTCAGCTTAATATTTTATATCCATCCATGTATAAGCATATTTCATGACTTCATTTTTCCTAATAGCTATGTATATTCTATTGTGTAGATGTAACAGTTCCTTTATCCATGCATTTGTTCGCAGGCACTTGGGTTGTTTCCAGATTCTGGCTATTGTGAATAGTGCTGTAATGAACATGGGCGTTCTGAGGGCTTTTATGCATTGTGTTTTTGGGCTCCTACAGTATAGTTCTAGGAGTGGTATTGCTGGATAATATAGAAGCTCAATTTCTACTTTTATGAGGAATATCCATATTGTTTTCCAAAAAGGCCGAACCAGTGGACATTCACACAAGCAGTGAATGAGAGTCCCTTTCTCCCTACATCAGCGCCAGCACTGGTTGTTCTTGTTCTTTGTGATATGTGCCAGTCTCTGTGGTCTACAAAAATTCTTAAAAAATGAGTAAGAAATATTTGGGGTAGACTCCTCAAAACAGAGCCCAGGCACCCTGGGAGAGACGTGATGATACTAGGTTACTAGGCTAGACAGTTCAATGTAGAGATTGACAATGCACTGCTACTCATATCCATTGGTGGTAAGCGCCACTGGAGCCATCTAAGGGGTGCTTGGAGTTCATGGGTTGCTGGGAATTGAACTTGAGTTCTTGTGCATGCAAGGTATGTACTCCTGGACCCTTGAGTTATTTCCCTATCCCTGAAGAATATATTTTCATATTTGAAATAAAGTTAAGGATCATGCCAATATCTCATCTCACATATGTGTAAATATGTGGCCCCTAAAGGTTAAATTAGGCATCAGAGAGATAGTACAGGGGCTACGGTGCTTACTTTGCATGCAGCAAACCCCAGTTTAACTCTGCACTGTATATGGTCTACCATGCACAACCAGGAGTGATTCCTGAGCACAAAACCAGAAGTCCTGGTTACTAGATGTGACTCAAAAAACCAAAAAGGTTAATCAGTGCATTTAGTAATATACCAATATGTTGCTAGGCACTGTAAGTGAGGTAGTGAATCACATAGATATCATAATTTGTACCATTAAAGCTTATACTAAAATTAAGGGCATTGAAGCTAAAGGCATCTTCAAAAGTGAAATACCACTGTCCAAGCAAGGTGAAGCAAAGATAAAAAAAATGGTACTACATTAAACTGAAAAGCTTCTACATATCAAAGGAAGAAATGACTAGGATCCAAAGACTATTCACAAAATAGGAGAAACTATGCACCCAATAAGCATCAGATAAGGGGTTGTTAATATCTAAGATATACAAGACACTGACATAACTTAACAAGAAGGAAAACCATCTAACCACATCTAAAAATGGGACAAGAAATGAACAGACATTTCCCCCAAATAAATACAGATGGCCAAAAGGTACATGAAAAAATGTTCCACATCACTAATCATCAGGGAGATGCATATAAAAACAACAATTAAATATCATCTCATATCACAGAGACTGGCACACATCACAAAGAACAAGAACAAACAGTGTTGGCATGGATGCAAGGAGAAAGTGACTCTCATTCCCTGATGGTGGGAATGTAGTTTGGTCCAGCCTTTTTGGAAAGCAGTACAGACATTCCTCAAAAAAACTAGAAACTGAGCTTCCATATGATCTAGCAATAACACTCCTAGGGATATACTCTAGGAATCCAAGGCACCATGCAGAAAATCCCTCTGCATTTCTTTCTTTTTAATTATCTTTATTTAAACACCGTGATTACATATATGATTGTAGTTGTATGATAACAGACATGTAAAGAACACCCCTCTCACCAGTACAAGATTCCCACCACCAATTTCCCAGATCTCCCTCCTCCCACCCCACCCACACCTGTACTCAGGCTTTCTATTTCCCTCATTAATTCACATTGTTATGATAGTTTTCAGTGTAGTTATTTCTCTAACTGCACTCATCACTCTATGTGTTGAGCTTCATGTCATGAGCTGCACCTACATGGGAAGATGGGGGGAAATAAGGGTTGGGACTGAGGCAGTAAAAGATTAGATATGAGCTTTGTAGGGCAGTATCAAGGTCACAATACAAGTTGGATATTATGCATATATAAACTATATGCATACAATACTGTCAATAGGAGACTAAGGAGAAAAAATTTCCAGTGACAGTCCCAACATAAACCAGTGCTAGAACGACCCGCCCTCCTCCCAAAGCACATTCCCATTAGTGTAGGGAGAGGTAGGGGGAAAGCCTGATGACCCCTATAGAGCCCATCTGGACTGGTGCCCAGGGAAGGCCTGGAGTCAGGGGAAAAAGAGAGGGACAGATGGGGGCCTGCCAAGCATTCCAGCACTCCCCAAGCTAGGGAGAAGGCCACCGGCATGGGGACTCCCCAAATCCCATACCTGGGAAGAGCTGGCCTCCAGAATCAAAGGGGAACCGGAAGCCAGATATTTGCCCGCCCTCCTCCTCATGCACCTCCCCCCTGGAGTACAGAGGGAGGAAGGAAGCCTGAGGACCCCTAAGAATCCACCTGAACCCACTTCTGGCCATCTGAACCGGCACCCAGGGAGGGCCTGGAGTCCAGAGGAAAAAGAAGGGGATGGCTGGGGGCCTGCCAAGCCTCCCAACACTCCCCAGACTAGGGAGAAGGCCTCCAGCATGGGGCTTCCCCAAACCCCATACCTGGCAAGAGCTGGCCTCCAGAATCAAAGAATTCCTCTGCATTTCTACATTCACCACAGCACTATTTTCAATAGCCATAATCTAGGAAAAAACCAAGTGTCCAAAAACAGATGACTAGCTAAAAAAACTGTGTTACATCTATATGTAACAGAATATAATTCAGCCCTTTGGAAAAATGAGGTCATGAAATTTGCTCACACATGTATGGATATGGAGATTATTGTGCTAAATGAAATGGGGGAGAAGAAGATACACAGAATAATCTCATTCATTTGTGGGGGTATAAGAAAAATAATATGGTAATAACAGACAACAGAAATGAGAATCAGGAAGACCAGTCCATGGTAGGAAGCTTGTCACAAAGAGTAGTGAATTCAGTTAGAGTATGGTCCACGATGACAATGACAGTTGGAACTGATCATTCTGGACAAGAACTGGGTGCTGAAGGGAGATAAAGGGATATGCATGGTACCCTTTAATTAGCAATGGTGCAAATCATAGTATCAAAATATGAGAGAGAAGTAAAATATCTGCCTGCACCACAGGAGGCGGGGGAGGATAGCTGACAGGTAAACAGGGGGGACATTGGTGGTGGGAAATGTGCCAAAGTGTCTAAAAGGGAAAAAAAGGAAGAGAGAGAGAAAGAAAGAGACAGAAAAATGTATTCCCTAGAAACAGCAAAGGGAGAGGGTATCAGCAGGGTGAGACGGAAACTGGGGACATTGGTAGTGGGAAATATGTAGTGTGGAAAGTTGTTCTACATTGTATGACTGTAACTCAATCATGAACAATTTTATCTGTGAGGGAAAAAAAGCTGTATTATGAACTACCTTGTAACCATGGTACTTAAATAAAAAATTTTTTTTGTTTGTTGGTGGTTTGTGTTTTGGGTCACACCCAGCGGCGCTCAGGGGTTACTTCTGGCTCTGCACTCAGAAATCGCTTCTGGCAGGCACAGGGGACCATATGGGATGCCGGAATTTGAACCACCGTCCATCCTGAATCAGCTGTGTGCAAGGCAAATGCCCTCCCACTGTGCTATCTCTCTGCCCCTAAATAAAAAAATTATATTTTTAAAAAATTTAAAAAAGGATTTCAACAGGGAATATGGATCAATTCTACGATGAAAATTGGTCATCTATTTTTACAAATATACGTGTCATTCATGAATCATTAAAGAAATTAAGGGCATAGTTAAGACTAGAATTTATAATCTATGAAACATCTAAATTTATCCCTATAATTTTAATGCCCCTATCAGAGTTTCATGTGGGTAGGGAGCTAATCAAGTGAAAGTGTGGGGGTTCTTTAAAGTTTTGATAATCTAGGCAGGAGTGTCAAACTCAATATTCCTGGGGGTCGCAAGAGGCAAAGTTGGGGTGACCCTTGAGTGCAGTCAGTAGTAAGCCTTGAACATTGGGGAGTGTGACCCAAACAACTAAAACAAAATAAAACAAAAAAGATTCCTCTAGGGCAGGGTCACAAAATGTTGTACGGAGGGCCACAAACAGCCCGTGGGCCGCGAGTTTGAGACCCCTGATCTAGAGGTACCAACACAAATTTTCCTGGGAAGCCTAAGGGTTAGAGATATAAAGGACAACATATCGATAAATCTGAGAATTATAACAATCTGCCAGTAACAAATTATGTGAAATAAAAATATTTGGGGAATCTAATTAGAAGAGATATACCTACCCCTGTATTTAATTCATGACTATTTATAATAACTAAGAACTGGAAACAACTTTAAAATGTCTATCAACTGATGAGTGGATAAAGCGTACTTTAACTATTAGACAAATAAACCAAAAAAGAAAAAAAATTGGGCTCGAATAGCTACATGAGTTAAGTGTAAGCTTTGATGACCCGAGTTTGATCTCCGGCACTGAATGATCCAAACTTTCAATTATAGCTATCTCCAATATATTATAAATTCGGAAAATAATATTATAAACTCATACATGTTGACCATATTTGGTACTGACAATTTCAATACTCCTTTATATTTCCTTGTGAGATTATTTAGAAGCAAATTCATATGTATAAAAATTTCAGTATGTAACTAAAAAAGATTTCTCTTTAAATCACAACCACGAAGTAAAGAATATGTAAAGGATATATACTTTTATTGGGGGTCTTTTTGAGAGGAAGAGTTGAATCACATCTGGCAGGTGCTGGAAACTAGTCCCAATTCAACCATGGGGAATAGATTGCTCTGAGCAGTGCTTGGGAAACCCTGCTGTACTATATATTGAGTATGGGTCACTAGCTGTATGCACACAGTATGCCTTAACCTTATTCTTTTTGTCTGGCCCTAGGTTTGTGATTTAATGCATGCCTTGCATTAAATGAGTGAGTTTAATCCCCCTGGTTTAATCTCCAGCACACAGGGTTAAATTCTCAGCACATAAAACAAATCATAAAACCTATCTAACTCTAAAACAAATCAAAACACTGTTATCAAATTCAACTTATATCATACAATTCCCAATGACTGTCTCAACCTTTTTTTCAAAACTGGTTTATTTCAAACAAAATTTTCAAATATTTTCAAATAAAAGTCAACTATGAACAATTTTGTAAATCACAGTGCTTTAAGTAATTTTAAAAATGAAAAAACGTCAATGAGTCCCCATAGTACCACTGAGCAGAGCCAGGAGTAGCCCCTCAACACCCCCAAGTGTGGCTCAAAAACAGAACAAAACAAAAACAAGAAAGGCTCATGTGTTGAAATTAGTATATCTTGCTGTAAAATCTCATTTATTTCTTTGATGAGGAAATAGGTTGGTCATTCTGAAGAGACAATAAAAATATTCTGCAAAACTCAAGAATTTAAGACAGCAATATTGAATCATAAGGTAAACTATAAATTTGGGCAGATGTGTCAGTTTGGGCTCACCAAGTGTAACAAATGTGCCACTCTGGCAGGGGATCTTTGTATGAGCAGGGAGAAGGTATATAGGAAGTCTCTCTACCTTCTTCTCAATTTTGCTGCCCTAAAAGCAGTCTTAAAAACCAAACAAGAAATCAAGTTGTTCATCCCATAAGATTTCTCCTGATGTGAATGGTATTGATTATATCACCAAGATGATATGGCATAAGAAATATTTTAAATGAAAAGACACAGAAAAAACTGGAGGGATGGAACTAGAATATATCCAAGAAAAACTGAAAAAAAAAAGAAAAAAAAACTCTTGAAGAGCATAATCAGAAATGATGGTATTCAGAATACTCTAGAATTTTTAAGAACAGCATAGACAGAGTTAATTTACATTTAGAACAACAGAAAGAAGGCACAAATTTGCTGCTATGTGGATAAACAGAATAATGTAAAAGACCACCTCAATTATTTTTTCCAATTAAGATTACTGATAGTCAAAGCAGAGAGGGAAAACAAATTGTAGAAATAGAAAATTGAATTCCAAAGCATTTAAGGAGATAAAAGTACCTAGCTAACCTAAATTAGTTCAATTTTCTGGTCCCAGACAAATTAGATCTGGGAGTTTACAGAGCTCAATCTTTAACTGTGAATACAGATAAATAGCATGAAACAGTACAAAAAAGACTCTGTTAGTCAACAACATTAGGTTGTATATAGTTGCCGTAAACTAAACACAATGCTTGATATAAATTCCCAGCAAGATTCTTAGGTTGGTTGGTTAAAAGGCTAAACATTCCTCGATGGAGAGCTGAAGAATACAGTGAAGGCTTCTGGTCAAGGGTTTTAATTAACCCCATCCCACATACACCAGGCATGACTGGCAGTTGTGCTGGCAGCTCTGCTGTCTGTGATAGCTTGGCACAGACACTGATTACTGGCTACATGATAGCCAGGTATGAATGAGCACCATGGCCATCATGAACACAGCAAACCACGTCCTTAACATGTGTGCTAGGGAGCTCATTCTGGCGATCACATGTGCAAATACTGCCACTAAGGAGTATAAAGCACTGGGTGCAAACCCTGGTGAGCATCACAGTGCTTTGGGGCCAAAGAAATAGGACAGTGGGTAGGTTGTTTGCCTTGCACATAGTGACTCAGGTTCAATCTGTGGCATCCCATATAGTCCCCTCAGCATCACCAGGAGTAATTCCTGAGCACAGAGCCAGGAGTAACCTCTGAGCATCTCCAGGTGGCCCCCAAACAAAAATGTGCAAGCACTAAAATCAGGACTCTGTGTAATCACCAGTCACGATAACAACAATGAAGTAAAGAATGGGTGAGGGAAATACAATTTTAAAAATACATTAAAAGATTCCTAGGTGTGGGGAAAGATATTCATTAAGAGCCAGTAAGCAGATATAGGAAGCCAATCATGCCAGATTAACCTAGAGCCAGGGATATAGTTCAGTAGCAAAGTACATGCTTTGTATGCATGAGACGTGGGTTTGAGCCTCTTCCCCAAATATTAACTTAATTTCTTTTTTGATAAGGTTCAAATATAAAAGGAATAATGTACATATAAAAACCTGAATATAAACGCTAATATTTGATAACATCCTTTCCTTTTAGGTAACAAAGTGATGTAGACCAAAAAATAACCCGCATAGGTCTATAACTGGTTGAACATTACCCAAGTAGGCTGATCAATAAAATATCATAATGAATAAGTTATCAAACTTTTGGGGCACTCCATCCTTGCACATGTTCCTACTTACTAAACTCTTGGGATGTGGGCATTGTTGGCAAAACTACTGAATTTGCAGAAGACACAAAATTGGGAGGAATAGGAATTAGACAACTAAATATCAGGAGCCAAAAATATATTTCCACGGCCAAATGTTAACAGAATGCAGTATGGCAGAGATAAGTGAAAAATAAATAATGGGGGAGCTGGAACCTAATAGCAAATCATGTGAAAACACTTAGAACATTTTGTGGATTGCTCAGAGTCAAGACTGTAATACAGCTGTGGAGGAGCTAATGTCCTTTTAAAGGCAAAAGCAACAAAACTATTAGGTTCAAGTCAAGTCATTAATTCTACTTCTGACTGATAAGAACAACACGTTAAAAAGCAGGAGTCCTCAAACTATGGGCCAGTGGGCCATGTCGGCCTGGCCTACCAAGGACATTTCTCCAGCCTGCGGGGCGTTTTTGCCTGTCCTGCTTAGCAGCTGAGTAGTTCCTGGCCTGGCTACAGTGTGATGTGTGAGATATGCACGGCATTCTCTCTTCTGTTTCCTTTGTTTTTCTTCCTCTCTGGACTCAGGCAGGGGTCCTCAAACTACAACTGGGCCACTGTTCTTCATAGTTTTTTTTAAGTAATATCTGTATTTAAGCACCATGGTTACAAACATATTTATAGTTGGGTTTCAGTCATAAAGAGAACATCCCCCTTCACCAGTGCAACCTTTCCACCACCAATGTCCCCTACTTCTCCTCCCCAAACCCTGCCTATCATCCAGACAGGCATTCTACTTCTCTCACTCATTTTAAACTATAGTCCAGCCCTCCAATGGCCTGAGGGACAGTGAACTGGCTCCCTGTTTAAAAAGTTTGAGGACTCCTGATCTAAAGAAGAGAATTTATAAGGCAAGAGAGTTAGCTCAAAGGGCTGAAGCAGATTTTTTTATGATAGAGACACAGTTTCAATTCACAGCACCCCATGTACTGCCAGAAACCATCCTTGAGCACAAACAAGGAGTAGTCCCTAAATACTGTTGGGTGTAGCCCTCAAACCAACCAATCAACAAAAACAATTCTTAGAATAAGCAAACATTTTAAATAGTATTGCAATACACTATTTTAAAAGAATACTGGCAAAAAGTATCTGAGAAATTATTTATACAATGGTCTAGAACAGCATTTCTCAATTTTTTAAATCTATGGCTCCCTTCCAACTTTGCTTTCTTCCTTTTGTCCCAGCCTCCAAACCCAGCTATGGCCTCCATTCAATCCCACTTTTACCTGTGCCCCCAGTAGAATATCCTGGGGGGTGCAAAAAAGTGCAATAAGGCCCCCATCGAGAAACACTGCTCTACAAACTGACTAGAATAATAAACAGAAATAAGAATGACTAAAATGGAGAAGCTAACGCAAAAATGAACGCTTCTTTACTTTCATAACTGATTTTGTAGACTGCAGAGAGAGTACAGAGGTTATGGTGCCTCACCCTGCATGCAGTGGCTTTGGTTCTATGACTGGCACTGCATAGCCCAAGCACTGACAGGAGTAAGACCTGAGCACCGCTGAGTGTGGCCCAAAAACAAACCAAACAATAATTAATTTTGGAGTATACAAATGATACAATTTTGCAATAGGCAACTTTTCTTAACAAAGATTAATTTAACTTCTACATTTTATATGTACAAAGAGGATGTGTACTATGTACAATTATGAACCACAAAGAAAATGAATGATGACTCAGATGTCCAATGTCAGCATTCACAGTGCAAGAATGAAAACCACCATCAAGATCAAGTGCACTTAGAGGGAGCAGGAGCAACAGCTCAGCGGGTAAGGCGTTTGCTTTGCACACGGCCAAGTCAAGTTTGATCCCTAGCATCTCAGATGGGCCCCCAAGCCTGCCTGGAGCAATTTCTTAGCTCAGAGCCAAAAGGAAACCGTGAGCACGGCTGGGTGTGGCTCAAAAACCACAGAAAAAAAAGATCAGTGCTATACTCCAATTCTAAGTCTCTAAGTCTATACTCTTTCATCTGTTGTCTTTCCCCTCAAGGGAACTATTGAGAGAATTTGTTGCTCCCTTACTTTTAAATGCAAGTATTTTATTGGGACCTATCCAGTATGGTGCTTGGGGGGGGGTGACTACTTGTGATACTGATACTGAGTCTGACAGTGTGGGCCTGTCAATATGGTGCAGCTCAGGGTCAGAAGGGCTTTCCCAGAGGTGGTGGGAAATCAGGTGGTGTCTGGGATCAAGATTGAATCTAAAGTATCTACTCCACCCCTCCGAGCTATCTCTCTGCTCATTACTCAGGGCTACTGCGCTCAGGGATCATTCCTGGAGGAGCTCTGGGACTATATTTAGTACTGAGGATTGAATAGGGTTCATCTGCATATTAGGCAAGCATCTTTAACCCTTTGCTATCTCTCCTGCACAACCACTTAAACATTGTCTCAAGGCTGGGAGAGATAGCTCAGCAAGCTTCCTGCATATTTTGCATGCAGGAGGTCTGAGTAGGATCCCTGGCAATAAAGGGCATCTGTGCCGGGCTGTGAGTAAATCCCCCAAAACACAGAACCAGGAGCATACTCTGAGCACCACTGGGTATGGCCCAAAATTTAATTAAATAGTTGTATTATACATATATGTATCCCCAAACCGCAAAAACTTTACTATTTCTGAACTTTGTTTTCACTGAAGCACTTGCAAAGAAAAGTGGGCTCCTCGATAAACAAAGCACTCAAAAAGCTTGGCATCCCTGTCAGAATAAAGACTAACTATTGTTGTCTTTAAAAGTCTCACACTGTTCGCATACCCAGTGTCCTGCTTTCCCTCCACCTTGGGCTGCCAGATTTAGCAACTACAAATACAGACTTCCCAGTTCAATCCTGATTTAAAATATGGGACAAATATATTTTCAGAATGCTTATCTGAAATTGCAATTGAATTAGGAGTCCTGTCTTTTGTCTGGCAATGCTATTCCCCAAGTTAGACAATCCTATGTTTTATTATTAACATGTGATAAAGGGTTAAGATGGGAGGGATGTGTAAGGTAGATGCCACTGTATAAAAATTTGCTTGTGTTCACTAGCTGCAAAAAACTTTGCATGTGTGGTATACAACAATTTTCATGATAGTACATTCAGTGAAAATGCCCAAATGCAAATGTATGTGTATATACACATATATGTATTTAATTTGTAGACCTGCACAGCAGTACTCAGGGCTTACTCTTGGCTGTGCTCAGGGATAATTCCTGGCAGTACTCAAAGGACTATAGGTCCTACCAAGGATTGAACTGATGCTGGATGCATTCAAGGCAAATGCCTTAATCCCTAAACTATTTCCCTGGCCAGGAGTAGAAAAGCATATTAATAGCTTTTAAATTATTATTTGGGGGGCTTCCCCAGCAAGTCTTGGCCAATAGAGGCAGATAATTTAATACTGCATGACAACAGTGCTGGTGGTAGCACTTTGGTAATACTTGAGGGCCTCACAAGTCCACACTCTGTGGTGCTTGGGGACTGGCCACATGCTTTGCTGGGGATCAAATAAAACAGTGCTTGAGGACTACATATGATATAGAGGATTAGAAAGGGGTCAGCTGCAAGTAAAGTTTGCACCTTATCCCCTAAATTATCTTTCTGGCCCAACAGCTGTGGCACTATAAAAACTGAATCCATAAATTATATTCAAGAAAATATAGGAAGAACTGTCTATGATATTGAATCTAGAGGTGTCTACAATGATTCAATGCAACTGGCCAAGCAAACTGAGAAAAAGACAAAAAAAGAAACAATATCAAATTCAGAAGCTTTTACACAGCAGAAGAAACTATGACCAGAATAAAAAGACAACCCACAGACTGGAAGAAAAAACTATTTGCCCACCAATCCTCTGAAAAA
The DNA here is from genome assembly GCF_024139225.1 of Suncus etruscus. Lineage (NCBI taxonomy): Eukaryota > Metazoa > Chordata > Mammalia > Eulipotyphla > Soricidae > Suncus > Suncus etruscus. Next base: position 119,271,138 of record NC_064868.1, read on the forward strand.
TGTGGTTAATGTCCAAGGTATGTTAAGTATCTTAACAGGAAAGAAAATAACCCCATCAAAACATGTGAAGAAGAGGTAAACAGACACTTCCTCAAAGATACACAGATGGCTAACAGACAAACAAAAAAATTCTCTGAATAACTTAACATCAAGGAAATGCAAATCGAAATAAGATATCACCTATGAGGCTGAGTACAGTGGGTTGGGAGCTTGCCTTGCATATAGCAAGTGTGTGTGTTTTTTCAAAGTAAAGGTAATGTATACAAGTGAAATAAATGGGGCCCGGAGAGATAGCACAGTGGCGTTTGCCTTGCAAGCAGCCGATCCAAGGCCAAAGGTGGTTGGTTCGAATCCCGGTGTCCCATATGGTCCCTGCCAGGAGCTATTTCTGAGCAGACAGCCAGGAGTAACCCCTGAGCAACGCCGGGTGTGGCCCAAAAACCAAAAAAAAAAAAAAACAAAAAACCAAGTGAAATAAATGTCAACAGTCAACTTTGTAGATAAACAGCAATGAAAACTGTCATTAAAAAGGATTTAATTACTACTTATAATAATAAAATCAAGATACACTTCACTTTATAAAAATACTAAAAATATTTCAGATCTTATTTCTTTATCAATTAGAAATTGACAAGCTTTCTGTATTAAGTAATGTGTTTCTCAATTCTGGTTGTTCATAATATCAATATTCTCCTACATCTAAGTACTAATAGCTTCTAGATGTGAATGGAAATCAATACAGACAAATAAGAACAAATATAGATTAGATTTCCCAAACAAAAGCTAGCTGCATGGTACTGTTTGGTTTATTGCAAAATGTATGCTTTGAAATCTGGTACTGACATGGCTGACTAAGTAAGAGTCTAACTTGGTTTTAAGGGCTTTCAGAGACTGGTTGTCTCAAGAAATGATTGCATCATTTTTTCCAATTTTAAAATCAAATCTTTAGGGCTCATGTATAATAGTTTTAAAAAATAAGGATTTAGACACTACTGCATTTCTGTGGTTTGAAAGAGATATTTCATGAGCCATCCAACCTCTAGTTTCTTACCCTTTAGCTACAGATAATCCTTCTGTCTTTTGGACTTAATATTTCTCTACCTCTTTATTGAGGATTACTTGCAAAACAAATATTTAGGGGTAGGAGAGATGGTAAAAACAAATGCCTTGCACAGGAAGTAGCTGGGCACTATTGATGGTCTCCTAAGCAATGCCAGGAGTGATCCTTGAGCCAGGAGAGACACACAACCCATCCCCACCTCCAAAATAGAAAAAAGCAAAAAAATCTCAAACCATCAAAAAACAAACACAATCTGTAAACAATCTAAGAACAAGGAAGGACTATTCCTAACTAAAATGACATTTGCCACTGGGTTCACAGTTAAACTAGGAACTCAAAAGATCCAACTTCTAAAGTATTAGTAAAATATACAATTTCTCTCACATCCTTTGCAGATTTTCCCTATATGTGTGAATAAGAAAATATTGAAATAATTAGGCAACACAGAAAAAAGGACTATCAAGGTCTTTTGTTTTTATGTCACTAAGACTTTTTTTTTGTTCTAAGAGAAAGGTGACTGATTCTGAAGTAGCTTCCTGTCAGATTGCAAAATTCATGACAGAGTCCTGAAGAATCAAAAAGGAGCAATGACTTGGAAATAAGGAGTGAGTCAGCTGGAATCAAGCTGGTTGCTGGGGAAACATTTTTATCATTGGAATATAACTACCAAGGACTCCACAAGGAATTACTGTAGGGTTTGATTTGGTTTTTATCCTCTTTTTGTGCATTTAGGATGATATAAAAGTAGCATAAATAGGGGACCGAAGCGATAGCACAGCCGTAAGGTGTGTGCCTTGCACAAGGACTACACAGGATGAACCCCAGTTTGAATCCCAGTATCCCATATGGTCCCCCGAGCCTGCCAGGAGCAACTTCTCCAGCACAGAACCAGGAGTAACTTCTGAGCAGCACAGGGTGTGACCCAAAACGAAACAAAACAAAAAAGTAACCTAAATAAGCAGTATGTTAAAGAAGTGAACCAACAGAGACCAACAATCAGTTTGCCTGTGCAAAGAAGGTTCTAGGTCCTCAAGATGAACAGGATGGATTAAGGCCTCAATCATTAAAGTAAGCAGTTAAGTAAAGGGCTTTGCTTTTCAAAGCTAAAATAGGAAGATTTGATGGCAAATTAAGACCAACACCAAAGTGTTAAGTCTAAACTAGAAACACTGAAAAATGAGATTCCCCCCATCCCCCACTGTCAGGCTAAAGAGTAAAATGACAAAAGCAAATCAAAAACAAAATCCCAGGCTGAACAAAAACTTAGAAAAATCCTGGGTTCAGGGATTTCTCAGTGGGCTTGTAGCTCATGATCTGTATGAAGAAGCCCCAAGTTGAACTGCTGGCACTGCATAGAACCTGACAAGATCTGGAGTAATGTTCCCCTCTGCTCACTGTGGCCTCCCAAATCAAAAACTAAAACAACACAGAACAACAGTTCAAATTCAAAGAACAACTGTTTTTCTTTTCTTAAATTATTTTCCAATCTTGATCATTTTTATGTAATATAAGTCATTATAGGTGAAATATATATACTGAATTTTAAAACTATATTCCTAGGTAAAATTTCACTAGTTTACACATTAATGCAAAAAAAAAAAACCTATATAGGCCAGAGGCATTAAGGAGCACGTGTCTGAGCATGTGTCTTCAATCTAACACATACTCAATGAAAGAAATGAGATTTCAGAAAAGCATTCTATTCTAGCACTCAAACTCATGTTACTCATCATTGTAACAGTTAGCACATGCACACTTATTTTAAATTGATACAGCCCAAAGTGCAATCCCAAATAAAATTGAAAAATTTAGAAACAGTAGGAAAAAATGCTTAGCAACCATAAACAAGTCTTACTTTCCAGTATATTCTATGTTGTGGTTTTATTTTTGTTGTTTGGGGGTCATAGCTGGTTGATGCTCAGGGATGTGATGTCGGGGAGTGATCTAGGACTGACTGACTGACTGCAAAGGAGGGAAGCATCTTAAACCTTGCAATATCTTTCTGGTCCCCGGATTGTCATGTTTTATCTAGCCAGTCAAAATAGAAATTGTTAGAATTTCTGTAGCTAGGTAGCAATATTTTATTAAGAAGACTGATGGTATCAAAGATTTTAAGATAGCAGGTGGGGCACTTGCCCTGCAGGTGGTCAACTGGATTCAATCCCTGGCATCCCAGAAGGTTCCCAAGCACAGCCAAGAAAAATTCCTGGGTGCAAATCCAGGAGTAAAACCCTGAGCGTCATGAGATAGAGACCACCCCACAAAGAAGACTGACAAAAAAGATGAGAACATATAATTATAATTAAAATTACTATGCAATCAGTGGGTCCTCAAAATTTGAATCATTGCTTGGATTATCCTTAAAAGACTATCTTATTTTTTTTTGTTTATTTTTTTGGGGGGGGGTCACACCCGGCAGCACTCAGGGGTTATTCCTGGCTCTACACTCAGAAATCACTCCTGGCAGGCTCAGGGGACCATATGGGATGCATGAAAGGCAAAATGCCTTAACTCCACGCTATCTCTCTGGCCCTAAAAGACTATTTTAAGTTTAAGATAATAAGCAATATTGAAAAGAAATAGAATATAAATCAAACATCTAATTATTTTATCAATTTTAATTGAAAGTAATGGCAAGACAATTTGGCACAACAGCTTTATGTTTTTTAAAAGCAGGTTTTGTGGCAGTAATTAAAAATAACTTGTAATGAAAGCAAAGGAAACCATAATGAAATATAAATTTATCCACATATAAAGTAAAATAGGCTGAAAAATATTCTTAGGGCTGGAGAGATTGGTTATGCAATAGAAGTATGCCTAACAAGTGTGAGACCCTGAATTCAATCCTCATCACATTTGCACCCCCACTTCCCTCAGCACTGTTGCATGTGGAATCTACTAAAAATAGATAATTGAACAGTTTTATCTTGTTTAAAATGAGAACCTGATGGTTTCCCAAAATTGATTTATGTATTTCCTGAAAGTGCTGCCTGATAAAACAGCAAAAAAGAAAAAAATCTAACAGCTCCCTAGGCCTACTCCAAAATCCTAAATGAAAAAAGCATTCTATTCTGCATGTTTACAGCCATTTACTAAGTCCCTGGTAAAGGGAAGCTATAATCACAGTCTTATTCTATCAAAGTGGGTCAGATAAAAGTTCCATTAATTCACTATTTTAAGTAATTTCTAGTAAAATCACCACAAATGGAGATAACTGAATTTATGACTTCCTAGAAGTCACCACCCCATGCAGTCTCAAACAAAATGGCTTTGTGACTTTTTAAAAAGGAAACTTAAGTTTTATCAAGTTAACCTGAGAATAGGATTTTCTAAGTAATCTAAAATATCCAATGGTGTGCTAATCCTATAAAGTAAATGCCAGTAACTTCTAAAGTCACCCTATAAAAGAATCAGAGTTCTAAAGAACTTATCACAACCTCCCCTTTAAAATACTTTTTAGAATTTTTTTTATTGAGGCACAGTAATTTACAAAGTTATTCAAAATTGTGTTATTCACCACAGCATGGTCCCCTAACTCGGAGCCACCTTCAAGTACAGAACTAAGTAGCCCCAAGCACTGTCAGATGCTGCTCCTTCCACGAAGAAATAAAGAATATTGTTGAGGACACAGAGATGGCTGAAAGGATGGCACTACATGTTTTGTATGCAAGAGCTGGCATGGAATGGATAAGAGCAACCTCAGAACAATGAGCATGACAGTCTGTCCCCACCTACCCACAAATTACTGTTATCTCTGTTATGTTTGATGAGAAAAGAAAGTATAAACTAATGCATAGACTTAAGGTTTAGTGTAGCTGGGAACTTCAGTTATTTATATTTTTCTCCATACTTTTTATTTTATTAATAAGTATACTTATTTAAGCACCATGATTACAAATAGGTGGTTTCAGTCATAAAAAATACACCCCCTTCCTGCCACCAATAAGAGAAAACAGAAAATACTTGAGAGGAAAATTTAATTTTAAGCACCTCTACATTCCTTTATCAAATGCTTCAAAGACTTCATATTCTAGAAAACTCAAATGTAGTATGCTTACCTACATTAAAACATTCTGTAGGTCAAGTTTATTATAAAATAAGATTAGTCAACCTTATGTACAGCTGGAGTAATTGCTGATCATATATTTTTCCAATTACCTAGCTACTAGAAATGCATGTTCCTATTAATTTGACAGTCCATAGACGTTGAATAGGTGGAAAATATTAATAACTACCACATGCATTCATTGTGACTTGCTAGAAAACATCCTTGAAGGGGAAGGGAAAAATAGAAACATTGTGTTTCCAATTACTGGCTGATAGCCAAATATATGAATCAGAGTTATATACACACATAAAAAAAACAGAAAAAATATCTGAGATTAAGACTTTGAATGAAGCACAGAAGACCATATCAACAGTAGCTCATAGCTTGAGGATTTTTCCGTAGGAACAAAGCCCCATACCCTTTGAAATGTAGTTAGCAGTAACTGAAATTACAGCTTTTCCAGTAGCAAGGTCTTTTAGAGATCTAACTACTTTAACATAACCAATTCTGGCACAGCTTAGAAAAGAGTTTGAAACAGCAACTAAGCCAATGCTACCTCAGTAAAACGTTAAAAAATACCTAACATCACAACATATCTATAATTTGGAAAAGGAAAGTAAAAAAGCACCTACTGGTTCTATCACTGACCTTATAGTTACATCACTGTTCAAAACTACCATCTATTCTTTTTATTTTGAGGCGACACCTGGTTGTGCTCGAGGTCTTAGTCACGGCAATGTGATGCTAGGGGCAGTGTGTACCAGATGCCTTAACCCCTGGGCTATTAGAAACCTCCCCAAATCAACTAATTACTACTAATAAAGTGAATTATCATTGTTGCTGGCATTCACTCATGTGTTAATTTTATATGCAAAATTAGGGTAATAACTATTCTACCTATCTCACAAAAAGTATTCTTGTATCTCATGAACTAGATGACAATAGGAAGAGACAATGAAAACTACATGAAAACTAATGCCCAATACTTGTGGATGGTGCAGAAAGGTCACTGTGCATTATCATAAAGGAGCACTCCCCTACCACAGATCCCAGCACCCTAAAACCAAACCACCACCTCCCATAAAAAAAGGAGCAAAGGCAGGAAGAACACTTTTCTTGAGACTACTTAGAAATGATGATATCTGCTACTGAAAAAGTGGGTTTGACTATAGTTACAGGTTTTATTTTGGATCTCTTGAAAGTCTGACTTGTGGTTCATAAGAATGCCCATGGTTCAATGAGCTTCTACTGTGCTGCTTCAGGGTGAAAGATGCTGGCATCAACCAAGGCCAGACCTGGAGTGCTGCAGGTAGATCATTCAATACTAGAGATTAAACTCAGGGCCTCAATCATGCAAAGCCTGTGTCCCTGTCCTTTTAGCTATCTCCCTGACTCAGGGTTTTCTGCTTTTAATTTATTTTTGCAATATAATAAAGTTCTCCTTGTGGCATTACCATAATTTAACCAGAGTATTACTAATGTTTTCCCTCAGAAGTTACTAAAAATTTAAAATTCACACATGGCTTTAAAAGTCTGCTTATTACTCTCTTCATCCCTTTTTTTTTTTTTTTTGGTTTCAGATGACAGAGATCAAACTCCCTGACATGTGGAAGGAAAGTGGTAGAATACTGAGCCACATTCCTGGCTCTATTATTTAAAAGACATCTTAAAAGGGTTTGACAATCTGCAAGTAAGTCAAGACAAATTTTCTTTGCTTTTTGAAAAACGATTTTGAGGTCAGAGAGATAGCAAAGTGAGAAAGACACTTGCTTTGCACATAGCTGACCTGGATTCCATCCAAGGCACTGTATATATCGTTCCCTAAGCCCTGTGGGAGTGATCCCTGAGCAAAGAGCCTACAGTAAGCCCTGACACCATCAGGTGTGGCCCAACAACTATCTAGTTGTCTCTATATATGCATGCATACATATATAACTGGTGGGGGGGCTACCAAACTGTCTTCCATGGGTCCAGGAGCCACTCCTGGCAAAACCTGTCCAACCTGGAAAATGATCAATATTTTAGCCCACTGATTCAGTGCTGCTCAGGCTGGAAGATACTGGCATCAACCAAGGCCAGACCTGGGGTGCTGCAGGTAGATCATTCAATGCTAGAGATTAAACTCAGGGCCTCGGTCATGCAAAGCATGTGTCCCAGGTCCTTTTTAGCTATCTCCCTGACCCAAGGCTTTCTGCTTTTAATTTATTTTTGCAATATAATAAAGTTCTCCTTGTGGCATTACCAGAATATTTTTTTGTTTTTTTTTGGGGGGCCACACCCATTTGACGCTCAGGGGTTACTCCTGGCTATGCGCTCAGAAATCGCTCCTGGCTTGGGGGGGACCATATGGGACGCCGGGGGAATCGAACCGCGGTCCGTCCTGCTTGCTAGGCAGACACCTTACCTCTAGCGCCACCTCTCAGGCCCTGCATTACCAGAATTTAACCAAAGTTCTAAATAGGGTCACCAGTGTTAAAATGAAACCATTAAAATACTAAAAATTTTAAACCATAAAATTTAATTCAAACATTGTAAAGCTTACGACATAATCTTCTAATTCAGAAAGGCAAACACTTCTTTTTAAGGTATACAATAGGACCTGAGAAATAGGAAGGGGATTAAGGTGCTTGCTTTGCTTATGGCTGACCTAAATTCAAGTTCTGCTACCATCTAGAGTCCCCAGTTGTCATTCCTGAGCACAGTACCAAGAATTGCCCTGAGCACCACCAGATATGGTCCCAAACCAAAACCATAAAACAGTACAAGCAATGTATTAAAAGTAAAATTCAACTTTGACTTTATTTTATTTTGGTTTGGGGTTCACACCCAGTAGGGCTCAGAGGTTATTCCTATCTCAGGAATCACTCCTGGCAGGGTGTGGAGAAATATATGGGATGCTTAGGAATAGAACCAGGGTTGATTGCGTGCAAGGCAAGCTCCATACCCCACTGTACTATCGCTCTGGCACTCTACTTTGACTTTTAAAAAGACCTGATATGCTATTGTCATGCATAGAAATGGATACCAGCATTGACTGTCATTACGTGATTAACCACCTAACTAACTCAATTAATTGAGGTTAATTTAAATACTTAAAAATGACTTATTACAGCATACAATACTGTAACAAGCATAAACATTCAAAGCAAGCCCTAACACACACTAATAAAACTAAGACTTTATTTCACAAATATTTATTTTATCCTTACTATTCTTTTTTTCTGATGTTCAGAATGGAATCTAGGGCAACAACAAGCAAGGCAAGTACTCTACCACTAAACTACATCCCTGGTACCCAAATATATTTATTTTTAGAAAAGCTGGTATAGATTTATAACTTAAAACAATTTTTGCTATGTGAAAGCTGAGGTTTATAAGATACAAATTATGTTTATGAAGTAAAAACAAAAGACTTAGAAATAAAGACCCTAAAGATCCATCCAACTATTAAGACTTTACCTTTCTTTTCCCATTACCTCAAAGGCTGGAAAAGAAAGATCTTTCCTATTACATTTCTGAAGTTTTCTCAAATTGGAATGAATTAATCTAAAAGTTGTTCTTACTACAACCCACAGAAATCACTTTTTCTAAGAGCACTCCTGGTATTTGTGAAGTTCCAGGCAAATTGGTGATGATACAGAATGTAAATAAAACCACATCAGCAGGCGAAGAGATAGTTCAATGGGCTGTAGTGATTTAAAAATTGTATGCAAAGAAAAAAACAACAACAGGATATCACCAAAGTAAACAAATCCAAAGTGAAAAAACATATGCAGTTAAGAGGGATTCGATTCCTGGCTCTGCACATTCCCTGGGTACTGCAAGGAATGATCCCTGAGCACTAAGTTCACTGAGAACCACCATGTGTGACCCAAAAATATATAAAATCACATCTGCAAGTATTTTTTCTTTTGGAGGCCACACCAGAAGTGCTCAGAGCATATGCTGAGCTCAAGAATCAATCGTGGCAGTGTTTGGCAATCCATATGTAGCCAGGGACTACATACTGAACCAGGTCAGTTGGATGCAAAACAAGCAGCTTATTACCACTATATGATCTCTCTGGCTGTACAAATATATTTCTTAAATAGTTCCTCTTGTTTGGAGTTCTTTTGGCCACACTCTGTAGTACATTGGGTATCATGTGGTGCCAGAGATCCAACTCAGAATTTCCACATGCAAAGCATAAGTCCAGTACTTGGATCTATGTTCCTCCCCCTTAAATGGTCACTCTGAATCTTTTAAAATATATTCTAGCTAATATAAAGGATGGCCATTGGATCCAATGATACAATGCACCGAATCCTTAAGACAGTGACAAACAAGAGAACTGAGAAAATCAGTATGAGAAAATTGTTGCAGAAATGTGTTTTTGTTAAATTCTGTGTGTTTAAAATGATAGAAGACAAAAAGGGTTTTGTAAGCTTAAAACCAACTGTCCGTAATGGAATGCCAAACTGTAAATTGCCAGGCAGCTACAGCTGGTAATAAAATACCAGAGAACTTTAGCAGAACCTGATTATGTGGTAACCCTAGCATCAGAGAAAAGGCAAAAGAGCTGGAATAACTGATAGATAGGCTGGTTATTATAGAAACTAAGATAAATTTGTACACTCACTAAGGAAAAACACCAGGGTACAAGGACCCACAATTATGTTTTATGTGCTTTTTTCTCAAAATTTTGCATCATGAGATGACAGATGGATCACTTTGAAATAAAAGCTGATCAGTTTGAAGTAACAGAACAGATATTGTTTTGCTCTTTTTTGGGAGATCTTCCCAGCAACACTGGGGTCAATAGGGCTACAAACACCCTCTGGTGCTAGGAAAGTCATGGGGTACCCCAGAGTCCAACCCAGGAACCTGTGTATGCAAGGCCTGTATTCCAGCCCCTCGATCTATCTTCCCAGGCACTAATAACTAATAACAAAAGCACCCAATTAAAGGGTTAGCTGATTAGCAGAAGAATACTTGACAGAGGACACAGACCTTGTGAAAATATGTAGAAATTAGCTTAACTCTGGATATAAAACAAATGTAAGTTAATTATTAATTCATGTTAACTGTCATTAGGGCAGTAAAAATACCTACAATTATTTTTTTTATCACTTTAAACATTTTTTTGTTCTTGGCCACACCCAGCAGTGCTCTGGACTTACACCTGGCTCTAAATTCAGGCATCATTGTGAGCAGAATTTAGCAGACTATACAGGGTGCCTGGAATCAAACTGGTCAGCTCTCTCTCCCTCTCCTCTCCTCCTCTCTTTCCTCCTTTCTCTCACTCTCTCTTTTTTCTCTCCTTTCTCTCCCTCTTTCTCCATTTCTCTCTCCCTTTCTATCTTCCTCTCTCCATCCCTCCCTTTCCTTCCTCCATCTCTCCCTCCCTCTTCCCTCTCTCCTACTCTCTACACCACTCTCTTCTCCTGCTTCTTCTGCTCTTCATTTCCTCTTGCTCTTCTCCTTACTTTGCACCCATATGCTGCGTGGCCCAGTAGTAACAGCCTAATAATTTGGTACTCAGTTGCAGTAAGGCAGTGACAATTGGGCTTGCATGCTTGAGCAAACCCAGGCCATGCCCAAAAGAAAAAAAGGAAAAAAGAAAGTGGAAAAACTCTGGTCAGACAAACACAAGTAAATGATGTACTATCTCTTTGGCCTCTATCACTTTAAATTTTATATTTCTTACAGGCTATTAATCTCTTGTAAACAGAGGGTCGTTTAATTCACATTGTGAAGGTGTGTATCTAAAACAAATCTAAACCACGTGATCTGGCTTATCTTACTTATCTATGCCGCAGGAAGCAACCTTTATAACATGGTTGGTCTCTTTTCTCCTTTACATCTTCTCTCTTACTCCCCCATCTATTTCCACAGAAAGAGCAGGAAACAAACAGCCTTTTCATGGGACTTGTCTGGCAAATCCATCTGATTTTGTCAGTTAAAAAACAATGAACTAAAAAGAAACTATGAATTTCTGTGTAAAGGTTACAACAACTAGAAATTATCTGTTCTGTCAGAATACCAGTAAAGTACTGACATCCTGAAACACTACATAGTTGTTTTTTTTTTTTTTTATCTTTTTTGGTTTTTGGGCCACACCGGGCAATGCTCAGAGATTACCCTAAATCTGCCCTCAGGAATTATTCCTAGCAGAGCTCAGAGATATGGGATGCCCGGAAACAAACTCAGGTCTGCTGCCTGGGAGGCAAGTGTCATAGCAGCTGTGCTATTTCTCTGGTCCCTATACAGGTTTTTTTTACATTTCAGAAATCAGTATTTTTGTTTTGTTTGGTTGGTCATACCAGGTGGTACTGTGGGCTACTCCCTCCCGGCTCTGTGCTCCGGGGACAACTCCGGCAGACTTTGGGGGACAACATGGTGCCTACCATCAAGCTTGCACCTTCTATCTGTAAAGTATGTATTTAGCTTGTTTAGCTACCTCTACAATCTTCAAAAATCAAATCTCATGCAGTAAGTTATAACAACCAACTTTCCTGTTTACAAGTTTGTATAGATTCAAGTTGGTTCCCCTAATAGCCAGAGTGTTACAAACTGTTCTACCTCTTAGAATCACTGATTGATAATTGGAGCCCACTAACTTTAAAATGTGAATGACTAAATCAACATGTAGAATGTTCTTCGTCTCTTCTATATGATGTAAGTGTATAATAAAAGAACATTACTAAATATATTTGATAATCCACACAATCAGCAGCAATCAAAGAGAATCCATGGTTAAATGCCAACTAATAAAGTGCTATTTTAAGGAATCATTGCACTTATTTATCTATTTTTGGTAACATCCAGCAGTGTGCTCTGGAGTACTCCTTGCTCTGCACTCAGGAATTACTCCAGGAGGGACTTAAGGACCATATGGGATACTGTGTGTAAGACAAAAGCTTTACTCATAGTTCTATCATTATGGCCCCATATCTTTTCTCTTTAAAACCCATTTCACACAAATTTCTTCTTATTGAAACTTGAATCAGTTTAGAGAAAAATGTTTCTTATACTTCAGTAAAGTAGGATGTTGACTTTTCAACAATGACAGCTACAACAACTTTCTGTTTTAGACTTAAACAGTCATTCAGGACAATTTGATTTCATTCCTCATGACTTTAAAAACTAAGACTTCAAGGACCAGAAATAGAGTGTGTAGAGTTTAACTCCATTTTGGTCCATAAGCACCATTAGGGACAGTCTTCAGGATGGAGCCAGGAATACTGCCTAAACACTGATGGTGGTGGCCCCTGTGGCCCCAAGCTTCAAAACTAATCAAGACCACCATTATCCCATGCTTAACATAATATACAGTAGTAGATACGAAGTGGATTCCTAAAATTAAAATAATCACTGTTCTTAGACCAGCCATTCTGCTGTCTAAAGTAGGGACATCCACCCAATAGTATTGTCCCTTCTACATACAAGGCAATATGGTATAAATGAGGAATCAGGAGATGAGTTCTAGTTTCAAATCTGCCACTAGTCAGCAATGTGTCACTTCCCTTCTCTGAGCCTAGGTTTCTCTCTCAGTAAAATGGGAGAGCTGGCCAAAATAGGTCTCATTTCTTCTTACTGTAAAAATTGTTACCATTCTAAGGCCAGGGAGATAGTTCAAATGATAGGGAACATGCTGGCAGACAGGTGGCTTGGATTTCAGTCACTGACAGCACATACTCTCCAGAGCACTAAACAGAGAGTGACCCTAATTACCGCTGGATGTGGTGCAACCACAACCAAAGAAAAATGGCCAAAGGCAACAAAACTAGAGATGGTCTACAGAAATGAGATTATCTGAAAGATATGCTGGGAGGTGTACATAGGATGCTGGTGGAAAGTGGTGGGCATTCTTGGATTGAACAAAGTATGTCTGAAACCATCAGTATAATGGTACTGTAAATCACAGCACCTCAATAAAAATGAGGGGGAATAACAATCTACTTAAAAATCACTCTGGTTGGGCCCGGAGAGATAGCACAGCGGCTTTTGCCTTGCAAGCAGCCGATCCAGGACCAAAGGTGGTTGGTTCGAATCCCGGTGTCCCATATGGTCCCCTGTGCCTGCCAGGAGCTATTTCTGAGCAGACAGCCAGGAGTCACCCCTGAGCACCGCCGGGTGTGGCCCAAAAACCAAAAAAAAAAAAAATCACTCTGGTTGCCACTAACAAAATAAAGAGTGCTCAAATAATCACACTTATTTTTCGAGCATATGCTTAGTGTCAACTTAGAATATGCCTATGTACAAATAAATTAGCAGGAATATTAATTTCACATATAAATTAGCCAGTAATTGTTAGCTATATTCATATCTCCAGGGCTAGAATCATGTACCATATCATGTGCCATATCTACAGGTCTAGAACCATGTACCAAAGGCCATCAAGTTTATAATAAAAATGATAGACTTATAGAGTTGGATGGGCTTTCAAAGTATAATCTACTCAGTATAAACAGGAGGAAATAAAATGACTCATGGATCAGAATTTTTTTCTAATATACCACACTTCCTTCTCCCTTTCCTGCTTTATCAAAAGACAGTAAAATAACAGAAAAAAAAATCTATACTGAAAAAGATCTGG